>NC_056743.1:850257730-850457123 GCF_019279795.1 Protopterus annectens | reverse complement strand
GGGGGGTTTTTATTCCAAAAAAGGGGGTTTTTTTTCCAGGTTGTTCTTAAAAATATCTAAAGTAATGCTTACTTTAATGTAGTTTGGTAGGCAATTCTATGTTTCAGCTACTCTCTCCAAGAACCAATTAGTACACCTCTCATTCCTATATGATATTCTGCATAGGATGTCTGATGATTCTTCACTGTGTGCTGTATTAAATATTCACCTTTCAATTTATGTCTCCCAAATCTCATATGTTTAATTTTTGATGTTATTAATAAGCATATTCTCCTTTGCCCAAATGGTGAAATCTGATGTCAGTATTTCTTAGAGATATTCTCTCTATCTCCTCCCTAATTGATTCTCTACCCTTCAGTTTACTATTTTTCTGTTTTACATATACGTAAGTGTATTTTCTTAATATTGTAGTTGATAGTGTCTTCCTGTACACCTTGGTATATCCCTGTAACTATCATAATTGATAGTTTTTCCTTCCTTTCCCTTTAAAAAAAAAAAAAAAAACTTTCCTTTTTCCCTCCCTCTCAAACTTTTCTGTGTGTGTGTGTCTGCCTTCCAGCCCATATTTTTAAGATGGTTGAGAAAACTAAAGTCTCTTCTGGTTTTAAAAAAATACCAGAAATGTGGCCATTCCATCTTGTGACTTTCACTCCCTTTGTGTTTATTGCTTGGGTCCCATTCACTTACAAGAGGACTGCAGTATTTGCCACGGGTTTAGTCACAGCACCCTCACTGAGAGACGTAACAAGCTTATTCTAAAGAGTTTGATCCCCTCCACCTTCAGTGACATCTTATCTACAGCTGACAGATCTAAAACTGATAATGTGAAGTTGTTCAATCTCGCCGTTTGTTCTTTACACGTGGGTTTGGAGCCGATCCATCGGCTCTGAGTCGGCTGCTTTCCAAGCTCAAGATCTTTGAGTAGCTCGAGGCACAGTCCCTATCCCATGATGCTCTCCTACCAACCCCAGATCTAGTTTGCTGCTGCAACGGATCGCACGATCTTTGAAGGAAGCTCGGGCCAGTAACCTTCTGCTAGAAAAATATGTATTCACATATAAGCTGTTAGGAAAATATGTATTCAAACATTCAGACATATATAAAACTGTGTGGTCAGACATATATAAATGTACTTGAACATATAAAGGAAGTGCAAAGATTGAAAAATAGAATAATATGTAATGCATTTAATTCTGTTTTACTAGAATGGTAGTAGAAATGAACTTGCATATTATTGCTTGAAGCATAGCTGCAGTGTGATTAGAAACTTGACCCTGACAGTAACCAGCTCGGCTGGCTCATGTCTGTCAATGAAAGATTATTTTGCAAAAGTTAGAAAATAATGAATCTGTGTGCATGTATATCTTTTCCATTGCTTCCACCAGAAGAATGGCCAGCAAAAGTGCGCACTATCAGAGATAACAAATGTCCAGCTGGCGAACAGAGACAAAGAAATGTATTAAAGAGACATTCATCCATTGTATTCGAGTTAATCTAAGAGCCTTGAATTGGCTACATCCTCGGAAGGACATTGTGGTTGACCATAAGGTTAGCTTTTTGCAAGGCTGTAATATTCTCATGGGAAAAGATTTTTGAAAAACACTATCTCAGCACTTTTACATAAGTTACTATGATGTAAAGACCCTGTCACCCCTGACCAACGCTGTAGTGAGGTGGAGCAAAAGCTGATTGTAAAACATATAAATGGCAGGTATTTCCTGAATAAAGTTAGACAAAATTCTGTACATGCTTGTGTATGGTTTTGCCTCCTAATGTACATTAGAGTATACGTTATACAGTAGATACCTGAGTTTCCTGCATTACTGGTCTGTTATTGACTGTCATTTTAAAAAATGCCTAATGATTTTTACAGTCTAATTTTAACAATTTATCTTAACATTTTGGTCCTAATCGTGCCGGAATTCCCTTGAGAGTAAGCTGCAGGTCCAGAGTGCATGAGTGGTGATAAATCTGCATGAGAGAAGCTGCCAAAAACAAAATGGTTCTTCTTAAAGTGAAAGACCTCCGACTGAATTGTTGTGTGTAAAGAGGCTGTCCACTTTCTGATCTGTGGCTGAAAAGCGGGAAGACTGGGCCCCAAGAAAAAAGACAGTCATAAAGCCGGGAGGCTCTTTGTGCGGTAAGAAGAATTTCCCTCTTTGTCTTTGTTTTAGATCAGGGACCAGGTTACACGTGCTATTGCTAAGGTTTGTGATAGCAGGGTGTAGAGAGATAGTCAAGTATTGTATCTTGGAGTCATAGATCAGGAGATAACAAAAGCAAAGTAAACAGTCATTCTAGACACACTACTGTGGATATGGGAAAATAGATACCACAGTGGTGTACAAGAGAAGGGTTACGTAACAGTCTTCTTTTTAAGACATGGGAGATCAGTGCACCCAAGAGATCACTTGGAGATCCGCCTAACGGATAATGTGAAGCTATATGCAATTGCAGTGAAAGCAGATAATGTGAGATATTTTAAAAATGTGTTAACAACTATAAATTTTATAGTAAACTAAGATAAACTTTCACTAGTTAAACTCCTTAAAATAAGCTTTAATCTGATGCAGGGCGCTGTCAGGCAAAGAAAAACAGCACCAACTAGGCATACCTCAAGCACATAGGTGGATTGAGGAAGCAAATTGTAAAAAAAACAGAAGCTTAAAAATTTGAAACATTTTTAGACAACAGAGTGAAAGGTCTGACAGACAGAATCTGAAAAATGAAAACTTAGAGCAGACTGGACTTGCATTAATTAATGCATACAACAGGAAAAATGAGACAGTAGATGGATATTATGCTAGATTAAAAATGCTTTAAAACAACAATTAAAAAATGCATTTTTAAAAGGTTGCATTGCCTCTATCAGTAGCTTTATTACAAGGCATATGGATAGATCACTGAACAAGCAGGCTGCAAGCCTTACTTGAGCGGCTGCTGGGACGTACTAAAAGACACTTTAATAGTAAAAGAAAAAAGGCACAAGTCTTCACTGCTGAAGACGGAGCTAAAGTATTTGTATTACAGTCAGATAAAAGGGCATCTAGCTTAGGGACTATAAACAAAATAAGAAAGCAATGACAGAAGATAAAGGAGATGGGATCGACTATATGATAGTGATAATAACCAAAAATCATCAGAAAGGTTAATAAACAAAAAAGAAAATGTAAATGTAGTAGAGGGAATAGAGGAAGTACAAACAGATGTAGAGGATAAAAATGAAAATAAAATTTTAGATTTAGCATTGTTGAGCCTGGAGCTCTACCTAACAGATACAAAACCAAGTAACACTTCTTTTTCCAGAAGGTGGAGGGAAGGAATCAAATTCCCTGTGTGACTCAGGGCGCCACGGACTTTGATACACCCCTCCAAGTTACCAAAACATTCTGAATCACCTGATTATATATTAGTAAAAGCAGCAAATGGACAGCTATACAGGAACCACTTTCCCATAATATAGCAATAACTGACCCTGTTTCAGGTATGACTCAGAAAAGTAAAATTGTAGTTTCTGCAAAAATATCCAGTAAACTTATTGGGAAGAGACCTTATGCAGATATTTGGCATAGCAGTAGTTCCTACCATGCAGGGGTATGGAAGCACAAAGACAAATGGATGCTTTTGTGGTGTGATCAGAGGGTGAAGCCTATTATTGTTACAGCCAGGACTTAGTTATGACTGGTCCAAGGGCAGTAACCAAAGAACTGATAAACGTAGCCATCAGTAAGGTACCCTCCCTTGACACTGATCAGCAGCACTTGTTACATTGTACTCTATACTACTGTAGCACACCAGGACCTGATAAGGAATATAAGTAAGAATCCTGCTGACAGATTAATATTACGAACTTTATGTTGGGATACTGAGGAAACAGTGTAGTAAGCTGTTCATTACCTCAGGAGTTCATAAGATTGTATAAGTCCAATAGACTGCCACATGTCAGCTTGACAAAAACAAAAGTGTTAAATGGGCAGACTTAGAAAAAAAGGTAACAAAATGGGAAAAACAGACTGATTTAGAAATGTCAGGACAAGGGATATAAAAACAAAACTGAATTGGTTGACACAGACACATACAGCTGTACACTTGCAATCTAGTAAGAACAGCTTGATTAGCATTTTATTAAAAAGAAAAAAAAGGCCTTGTGTAAAATTCCAACAACTCTGTGGTCAACAGGCAAGTTAAATGTAGGGCTTATTCAAGCAGCAGGACCAGTTACAATTACCCCAAAGTCAGCTTTTAGACCACAGAAAAGACAATACATTTTGGAAAAGAATGCAAAAGTAAAAAATTAAGCCTATAATAAGCAGCATTACTTAAAAAGGAGTACTGGTAGAATCTCCTGATTCACCATGTGATACATATTTCCTGTTAAAAAGCAAACGGGAATGGCAGATGGTACAAAGATTTATGAGCTGTAAATAATGCAGTCATACCTAGAGCACCTACGGTGCCAGACCCACATACCTTGTTAAATGATTTAAAGCCACAACAGAAGTATTTTACTGTGGTAGATATAAGCAATGCTTTTCTTTTCAATACCTATACATCCTGATAGTCAATATTGGTTTGCATTTACATTTCAGGGTAAAAGGTATACATATACCGACTACCACAGGGATATTGTGAGAGCCCAATAATATTTGCACAAAATGGCTAGCAACCTGGCAGGGTTTACCCCACCAGAAGGTAGTCAAATTTTACTTTATGTAAATGACATCTTGCTAGCAGCACCCAGCAGCAGTGCAGGGTGGATACAGTAGCATTATTAAAATTTTTAGTAATACAAGGACACAAAGTAAACAGAAGTAAGTTACAACTTTGAAAAACACAGGTTAGATACCTGGGATATGTGGATATTCAATAAAGGTAAAATACTAGATAATGGGAAGAGAAAGAGAAAAAAAAACAGCAATTTTGCAAGCACCCAAACCAACAACTAAAAAGAAATAATGTCTTTCTTAGGTACAACTAATTTTGTTGAAGCTGGGTACCAAATTATTTTACATGATGGAAGCAAAAGCAGAAATGGCTTTCTGCAGGTTGAAGCAGTTAATAGCTTCTTCATTAGTTTTAAGACTTCAAGTTATCACAAACGTTTTTTAGACCATAGATTGTAAGCAATGGTACATGACATCAGTATTAAAGCAACAACATGGGGATAAGCAATGCCCCATAGCTTACTATTCATCACAGTTAGACCCAGTGGTGCAATCTTTGCCTCACTGTGTACAAGCAGTAGTTGCAGCAACAATGGCAGTGCAGGCTTCAGCCTCAGTGGTGTTATTCCACCCTCTCACATTGAGAATGCCTCATGCAGTTGCAATAATTCTGCTACAAAAAAGTTGCATACCTTTCTCCTGCTAGACATCTTTCATGTATGACCATACTGCTGAGTCAACCTCATATGAACAGTTAGCTTTACCTAGACAAGATCTTACAGATATGCCCTTGGATGATGCTGAGGTGACATATTACGTGGATGGCTCACGCAGAAGGAGTCCCTACAGAAAAAAATCTGGTGGGGTATGCAGTAGTTACAGACACTAAAATTTTAGAAGCACAAACTTTGCCACACAACTTGTATGCTCAAGCAGCAGAACTGGTAGCTTTGACAGGAGCATGTATTTTAGTAAAAGGCAAAAAAGTGAACATATATACTGATAATCAGTATGCTTTTTCTACAGTGCATGTGTTTGCACAACAATAAAAAAAATAGAGGGATGATTACATCCAGTAAAAAACCTATTAATCATGCTAATTTATTTTGGAGCTATTAAAATCTATTCAGTTGCCTACCAAAGTAGCTATTTGTAAATGTGTAGCTCATACAAAACAACAGGATAAGATTTCAAAGGTAATGCACGAGGCTGATGCAGCTGCAAAGCAAGCAGCCTCAGACTCAGAAACTTTATTTTTAAATGAAAAATTACAACCCTTTGAGATTTTAGATTTAGACATGTTAAAAACAATGCAAATGCTTACTACAAAAGCAGAAAAACAAAACTGGGTAAAACAAGGTGCAATTTTTGAAAATGGACTGTACATTTCCAAAGGGAAAAAAAAACAATATTGCCGTCTAATTTTTTTAGATATGCAGCTTTGTTGAGCCATGGGCAGAGCCATGTCTCAACAGGGGATGGTACAGTTAGTAAATAGAATATTCCAAATATATGGATACATAAATTATACAATAAAATTTTGTGCAGCTTGTCATACTTGTAACAAGCACCATGCACAAGGAGCATTTAAAAACAAGCAAGGGAGTTTCCCTACACCACCATATCCATTCCATACTATTTGTATGGACTTCATAGAGTTGAATAAATGTGAAGGAAAGAAATACTGTTTAGTGATCATAGATATGTTTTCAAAATGGGTAGAAGCTTTTCCAACCACAGGAATCCGGATGCAGCAACAGTGGCAAAGGCCCTAGTAAAGGAAATAATTCCTAGATTTGGCATACGGAAGAATCTATAGTGACAATGGGACACATTTTGTCAATCAGACAATTCAACAACTTGGGAGATTTTTTTGGGATTTCCTTAAGGAATCACTGTGCTTACCACCCACAGTCAGCAGGACTGGTGGAGAGGTACAATGGGATTTTAAAAAACAAGTTAAGGAAGTTGATGAGTGAGACTCAGAAGAATTGGATTTGCTGTTTACCTCTAGCATTGCTGAGCATAAAAACAGTAACAAATGTAAAGGGTTTGATCCCCTTTGAAGTAGTATTTGGAAGGGCATATTATGTGCCTCAGTGGAAAGCTCTCATGCCTGCAGAGCTGGAGGCTGACAGTTCATTAGCTAATTATATAAAAAACTGTTAATAAATAAATCTGTTTTGCAGTTTAACTCTTTTTCAGATAAAAGAACCTTCAGCTGAATAAAAACTTTGTAACTGATACACAAGGGCAAAATGGCCAAGAGTAAAGCAAACAAAAAGCAGAGCAACCCAAGAACTATTGCATAATTATTTTGTTAACTGTGCATTTGTTGACTATAAGTGTGACAATTTTCTCTTATTGTGGTTTTCCCTGCACTCAACCACACAAGTGAAAGTGAGAAGACGTGATGAACTGTTTATAGACTGGCATCCAAACTTTAACACATACCTGGCCATGAAGCAAGTGTATACAGAGACTATAAACTTTTCAAATTGCTGGGTTTGTACAGCTATACCAACAGCATATAAAAGACTGTAATGTCCACTGTCCCTCTGGGGATAAAATGAGACTCTGGAAAGTTTTTTTATACAGAAACTGTGAGATCACAGGACAAAATAGCTTTATTTTTACCTGTCACACAAAAAGGAGTTGTATGTTTCTACAAAAGTGATACCCTCCAGGTGGGCTGGAGTAATGGTAATATAACAATGTCTTATAAATGTTACATTAAAGTCAAAAGTGGGGGTACTGTTTGTGATACTAACTATAATTCATATCTGAGTTCAATGAAAACTACATTAAATGCAGTACGTGACAATCCAGTCTTAACTAAGCAATTGTCTATTAAAGATAAAAAAATGTTTCATGCAGGGATAACACGTATTAGTACCAAAGTAAAACATTTAATTTGTGTGGGTATACTCCTAATAGGAGCATGTGTTTACTGTGAAATTCCCTGCATGAAAAGATTAATCAAAAATTTGTTGATATATCTGTTACTAAAACTTTTTACCAAAGTGTTGAAATTAAAAGATTAATTTCAGATGATGCTTTTTCTGAAATATAAAATAAATGACTTACTTAGCTAACAGTCCTTGAAAAGGAAAAGGCTAAGAAATGAAATGATATTGTTTATGTTTCGAATAGAATGAAATGCATTAACAGGAGGGAGAATGTTAGAAAAATATGTATTCACATATAAGCTGTTAGGAAAATATGTATTCAAACATTCAGACATATATAAAACTGTGTGGTCAGACATATATAAATGTACTTGAACATATATGAAGTGCAAAGATTGAAAAATAGAATAATATGTAATGCATTTAATTCTGTTTTACTAGAATGGTAGTAGAAATGAACTTGCATATTATTGCTTGAAGCATAGCTGCAGTGTGATTAGAAACTTGACCTGACAGTAACCAGCTCGGGCTGGCTCATGTCTGTCAATGAAAGATTATTTTGCAAAGTTAGAAAATAATGAATCTGTGTGCATGTATATCTTTTCCTGCTTCCACCAGAAGAATGGCCTTGTGCGCACTATCAGAGATAATGTCCAGCTGGCGAACAGAGAGACAAAGAAATGTATTAAAGAGACATTCATCCATTGTATTCGAGCTAATCTAAGAGCCTTGAATTGGCTACATCCTCGGAAGGACATTGTGGTTGACCAGGTGCTTTGCAAGGCTGTAATATTCTCATGGGAAAAAGATTTTTGAAAAACACTATCTCAGCACTTTTTCATAAGTTACTATGATGTAAAGACCCTGTCACTGACCACGTCAGTGAGGTGGGCAAAAGCTGATTGTAAAACATATAAAATGGCAGGTATTTCCTGAATAAAGTTAGACAAAATTCTGTACATGCTTGTGTATGGTTTTTTGCCTCCTAATGTACATTAGAGTATACGTATACAGTAGATACCTGAGTTTCCTGCATTACTGTCTGTTATTGACTGTCATTTTAAAATGCCTAATGATTTTTACAGTCTAATTTTAACAATTTATCTAACACCTTCTTTTTTATTCTTAAAAGAATTTAAAACTACTTATTGAGACTTCTCATATTTCTTGTAATTGTTGTTCAGTGAGTTAACTGGATATTATATTTTTGTCTTCTAATTTGGAGCGGTTGCTCCTAGGCCTTTAGCTTTTCTTGAGTTGCATTTACTTGACAGGGCTCTGTCAAATTAATTCCCTATCCCCTTATTTTTCATAGAATTATTGTTTTTGAACATTTTTTGTGTCACATTATTCTCGTAGTCATTGCAGTTCAGGGATCTGAACTTTCTAATGAGTTCTGTGGTTTCGACTTTTTTGATATTGTTATCAGGGATCTGATATTTGTGTGTAATTTCTGTTAAAATGTCTGAGAAACAAAAATCTGGATTTAAAAGGTGTGACTGTGGACAGATGTCCATCACCGATAACCACGTTTCTTGTGTGTACTGCTTGGGTCCACTACATTTGCAAGAAGATTGCTGTATCTGCCATTCCTTCAGTGGCAGGGTTTTATTAGAGAGGCAAATGAAATTGGTCAATAGAGGGCTGTTGAAGCCAGATTTTCAAGAAGCATTAGACAAGACTGACCATACCTCCAAGTCCTCGAAGGGGTCAAAGTTTTCTAAGGTGTCATCGTAGCACAAGTCTTCTGTTTCGAGCACCTCTGGGAAGACTCTGTTGCTGGCTCCACAGCCTTCGGAGCCATGCACTGAAATCTTACCTGGGAGCCAAATCATTGTGTTAGAGCCAGTGTCGAAAGTTTTCAAGTCCCCGATCCTTAAGTCGATGGCTTCTTCGGCCAGTTCTTCCGGTACCCTTTCTGACATTGATGTGGACCACGTGGTGCAGAGACTTTTGGTGAACCCGGCCCTGGCCAAATTGCTTTCAACTTCGACCCAGTTGGCTTCGAAGCCTATGACCCCCCCACCATGATTTCTGCTCCTCCAATGCCAGTTGAGCCTTTGGAGCCGGAAAGAGAGGATCCGATAGTGGTGGAACCCTCAGAGCCAACCCCTGTTCCAGTGCCCTCGGCCCCATTGACCTTGACTTCTTCGGTTCCGATCAAAGAGTCTCTGAGCCGACACTCTCTCACTGGTTCCGGGGGTGAGAGTAGAACTGATGCTTCATTTCTGACTCTCTCTCTCGGGGCTTCAGCGCAGATGAGCTCAGTTCCATCCTCTGGTTCGGAGCCCATGGTCTCTGCCCCTGGGAGGTTGCCGTCTTCTTTGGAACCGGCGGATTCCTTGGGTCGGGAAACTAGTGCCTTTGATGCCACGAGGAGGGTTATGTCTACTAAGACCCTTACGTCTTTGGATCTTTCCTCTTCCTCCCCTAAAGGGCCACGTTCTGTCCCTACACCACAGGTCCCCACCAAGCGTCGAGACCCAGAGCCTCAGGTAACCCCACTGGGTGAGCCCTGCTTGACTGAGACTTCACCAGACACCCCCACTGAGGAAGTCCCCAGAAAAAGACTGTGCAAGAGGAGGCATTTAGATTCCTCTCAGGAATTCCTAACATCAGGCACCGACTTAGAGGAATCAGAAGGGTCCCCACGGTCCTCCTCTGAGGATGTCTCATTTGCAGACATCCTTGAAATGTTAAGGCAGAGGGGTGACTGGCAGTCCCTTACCCCTACTGAGTCGGTGCTCCTGAAGGCCTTTGGGTCTCAACCTTCCACCTCCTGGGTTACTCCATCCTTTGACGAATTAATGGACTTGGTCACTCGAAGGGCATGGGAGTCTCCTGATTCCATGGAACCGGTCCCTCGGAGGCCCAACAAATTTATCACCTCCCCTCAAGACAGGTCTTTTCTTATGAAGGGAGTTCCCGTTGATGCCATGGTGGTGGTGGCGGCAGCCGCCAAGAAAGAGATTTCAGAAACCTCTTCTTTTCATCTTCCTAATAAAGACTCTAGGACTATGGACAGATATGGGAAACGCATCTTTAGTTCTGCGACATTTGCAATGAGATCGCTCAACAATTTGACCCACTTTACCCATCTTCAACGAGATTTCCTCAAAGAGCTTGGAGATACTCTACAGGGCAAAACAGATGATGCTGTTTCGGAGAAAGTAACGGCACAGCTTAACACCCTTAATTCTATTGTGAACTCGTCCATGCGGCTCATTTCTTATGCAGCTGATGGATCGAGCCGGGCAGCAGGTTCAGCGATAGCTCTGGGGAGACCATCCTGGATGCGCTTATGCTCCTTTGCGGAAGCCTTCAAGTCTTCTTTTGTTAATGCCCCATTTAATGGCTCTTCCTTGTTTGGACCTAAAGTCAAGGAGACACTCACTAGGTGTGAGCAGGAGTCCATTTTTCCACCCCCACTAGACCATACCCCCAAAGGGCAGAAAGGTGGAAAAATGTGGTTCCGAAAGTCCCAAGGAGCTTTCCAGAACACACTTAGTGAATCCCCTTCCAGGGGCAGAGGAGGGGTGTATAATGCTAGACGCCCTCCAGGTGGCAGAGGAGGTCCGCAGAACCAGGGTGACAGGGAGCAGTTCCTTAGCAAGCCCCATCAGCGCTCCTGAGATGAGGCCCAACCGTCCTGCTCTGGAGGCAGTCAGGGGTCGCTTAGCTTTATACCCAGATGCCTGGCTAGGAATTGCATCAGATTCTTGGGTAAAAAGCATAATTACCAGACGTTACATCATTCCCATTTCAGAATCCCCTTGTATTCATACAAGAATTCCAGACATTCCACCCAGTCTGCGGAATCTAGCAATCATAGAAATTCAAAGGCTGCTAGAAAAGAGTCATCCAGCCAGTCCCAGTGGACCAGATAGAATCCGGAACTTACTCCAGGTTCTTTTTAGTCCCAAAGAAAATAGGGGACTGGAGGCCCATCTTAGACCTCAGCAAACTAAATACCTTTGTAAAAAAGGAAAAGTTCCGGATGGTCACGCTTCAATCGATACTTCTGTTTCTCGAAACGGGCCATTGGATGTGCTCTATAGATCTCAAGGATGCATACTACCACATCAAAATGGCCAGGCCATCCAGAGATCACTTGCTTTTCCAGCTGGGTGTCAAGTCACTACCAATTCTGAGCTCTGCCCTTTGGTCTCACTACAGCCCCCAGAGTGTTCAAATGTATGGTGATGGTCACGGCTCACCTGAGACATTTAGGATTCTGGGTGTTTCCATATCTGGATGACTGGCTACTCACCGCCACCACCAGGCATAAACTAATTTGTGCCAGAGATTACACTATCAACCTGTGTTCCAGGTTGGGCATAACCTTAAATTTTGAAAAGTCTGCTTTATTGCTGTCGCAGCATATTTCCTTTACAGGAGCAGATCTAGACACCACCACCTCCCTGGTCAGATTGCCTCAGGAAAGCGTTGTATCTTTGCGAAGTCAAGTGTTCCACTTGTTAATGGAAAGGAGAGTTCCGACATTCCAGGTTCTGAAGCTGTTAGGCACCATGGCAGCTACACTCATAGCGGTTCCTCTGGGACGAATGCACATGAGGATACTCCAATGGCTACTATTCACACAGTGGTCTTATCAACAGCTTCTAATGTCACACAAGATTCTTCTGACAAATGCTTGCTAAAAGGACCTTCTTTGGTGGTTGAACAGCCACCAAGTTACTGTAGGTCGCCCATTTGTACTTCCCCCTCCCACAGCCACAGTGACCACGGATGCTTCCCCTGATAGGATGGGGGGGGGGCTGTTTCAGGGAAGAACTGTCCAAGGCACTTGGTCAGACATGGAGTCTCATTTGCACATCAATGGCCTAGAGTTGAGAGCAGTGTTTCTAGTGTTGCAACACTTTCACGACTCTCTACCTCGAGAGACGATTGCAATACAGACAGACAACATGTTGGTAGTCTGGTACATCAACAAGCAAGGGGGAACCAAGTCTTACCACTTATGCTGAGAGGCCCTGAGACTTTGGCAGTGGGCTGTATCCACTGGGTGCTTTCTGATAGCAATGCACATACCTGGGTCATCCAATGTGATAGCGGACAAACTGAGCAGAGCCATTCTGTTGCCTCACGAGTGATCCCTCAAAGAACGAGAGGTGGAAAGGATATTCCGCAGATGGGGCCAGCCTTGCTGCGACCTTTTTGCATCCCTGATGAATGTCAAATGCAGAAGCTACTTTGCCCTGTACCCCCCACCGGGGGACAGCCCAAGGGACTCACTTGTACACGATTGGCCCTCGGGTCTCCTTTAAGCCTTCCCTCCAATCCCTCTGATTCCCAGATTCTTACAGAAAGGAAAAGCCTGGGAAGGACTGTTATTCTAATAGCCCCGTTTTGGCCTCGGCATATATAGTTCCCCTTCCTACAGCAATACCAAGTGGAAGAACCTTGGGTTCTGGACCCAGTGCCAGACCTTCTGACTCATTCATCGGGAATTCTTCATCCGTCTCTTGTCTCCCTCAAACTGACAACTTGGCTGCTCCACTTCCCAACCTAGCCAGGTCACATGATTTGTCTCCAGCAGTTCAACATATTTTAGTTTCCTCTCACAAAGTCTCCACCAGGAAACTTTATAATAGCAAATGGAGGCGATTTGTTCATTGGGCTTCTCAGCATGGTATTGATCACTATGTTACCCCTATTCATAGTATTCTGGAATTCTTGACTTCGCTCTTTCATGATGGTGCTGCAGCTTCTGCGATAAAGGTTCAATTAGCTGCCATATCTAACTTCCATGTGGGATGCAGTTGTTCAAACATTGTCCCACAGATTATGTAAAGCCTTTTTGAAAGGGACTCATCACCTTAGGCCACCTATCAGACATCCTGTTACTCCCTGTAATCTGAATTTGGTGCTAGCTCAACTCATTCTTCCACCTTTTGAGCCTGCATCATCTTGTCCTTTGAAGTTCCTTTCTTGGAAGACAATTTTCCTGGTGGCTATTACTTTGGCTTGTAGAGTTTCTGAACTACAAGCACTTTCTATCAGGCCTCCGTATCTAGTCTTTTACCACAACAGAGTATCTTTAAGAACAAATCCTACCTTTCTTCCTAAGATCTGCTCCGAGGCAAATTTGAACCAAGTCTATTGACCTTCCTACTTTTTGCAGACATCATGCTAATAGAATGGAGTACATGTTACATAAGCTTGATGTTCACAGACAATTGAGGTTTTACTTGGACAGAACAAAATAATTTAGGAAATCTGATCAACTATTCGTTTCCTATGCAGACAATAAGAAAGGTTTGTCGGTGTCCAAAGTTACATTGTCCAAATGGATTCCTGATTGTATAAAATTTGTATATTCTTCAGCTAAACAACCTTTAGAATGTGAAGTAAAAGCTCTACCAGGGCTTTTTCTACATCTTTAGCCCACACAGCCAGTCTACCTTTGGACACCATTTGTGCAGCTGCTACTTGGTCCAAACCTCATACGTTTATCACTCATTACAAAGTGGACAGGGATTCCTTTGTTTCCACCATTATCAGGAATATAATCCCATGAGCCACCCAGGATTAGGGTGCTTGGGATGCTACCCACGTGTAAAGAACAAACGGTGGGATTGAACAACTTCACATAAAGAAGCTATGTTCTTACCATAACATTCCATGTGAGTTGCTCATCTCGCATTTGTTCTTACACTCCCTTCCACCTTCCCCCTCCAGGTTATGGAAGAGCAGGTATGACTAGTGGTCTGGTTGGTCTTGCTAGTGTCCTTCCAGCCAAATTATTGCTTAGCTATTGTAAATAGTTATGTACTATGTACATTGTTTGTAATTGGTTGCTTAGTGTGTTTTTTTCATGCTGGTTCAGCAAACTAGATCTGGGGTTGGTAGGATAGCATCATGGGATAGGAAGTGTGTCTCGAGCTACTCAAAGATCTTGAGCTTAGAAAGTGGCCGACTCGGAGCCGATGGATCAGCTCCGAACCCACGTGTAAAGAACAAATGCGAGATGAACAACTCACATGGAATGTTATGGTAAGAACATAACTTCTTTTTTCCTTCCATTAGTCCTCATCTCTCTCTGAAGATTTTAATTACCTCATCTGTACTCTTACTAACGATGCTAAATTAGCTGTGTTATCTTAGATGACAAACTTATACCTTAATAACAACTTGTGTCAATGGTTGTACACATGTAAAATGTGCTAAACTTATAACTTTACTTCTCATAAATAACATATGTCTACCTGATCCCTACTCCTCAAACTAAAACTGTGACATGTCTAATTTTATGTAATTCCTCTGTTATTGTTAAATATTGTGAAATTCATCAATCTTATACAGTCAATATGTAATCAGTATGATTTTCTCATTTGTTTAAATGTTATTCTGTGTTACTGTTTGTTACATGTGTTGCTTTTCTCCCGGGGCCTCTGCTAAAAAAGGACATGAGTCCAGTCAGACTTTCCTGGTAAACATATGTAAGATAAATAAAATAATAAATCTTCCATGGACAAGGGCAAAACGAGGAGTGTCTTGGTTCTGACTTCTCTGTCGACACCTAGAACTAAGAAATTGAAATCCTTGGCTCAGAAAGGATCCTTGGGAACTAGAGGCCTCTGACTCTAAATTACCAATGACGACATTTTCCCTGGCACCAACAACTGTTTCAGGTCCTTCAATGTCAAAGCCTCCAGTGCAGGACCATTTATTTGCTCTTTCTTCGATGGCACTGATTACATCATCACATACTAATGTATCTGAACTAAGGAAATTTTTACCCATGACTACTTACTCTTTACTGTAGACCCCTTCACTGGTGAGCTTCCAGAAGTTTTTCTTCAGAGGCCTAAATCCCCATACATGTCATCAAGCCATTTCACCAAAAGTCTTTCTGAGCTCGATGTGGCGAGATTGTGAATAAAATCTTGTGGGTGAGAGAACTTACAGGCCCCACCTCTGCTTTGACTCCTTGGGGTATAGGAACTGAGCCTTCCTTCACCCCACTGACTACTCCTCCTCTGACCTCCTCAGAGGCTTCAGAGTTTACTGGTCCTTGGGATTTCCACCTCTTTAGAACTGGTAATTGCCCTGAGCTCTTTGGTGGCTTTGGAACTGGAGACCTCTTGGAGTGGCAGCTACCCTGCTGGCTCCAGGGAACAGGACTCTACTCAAGTTTTTTCAGAGCCATCCCTGCTTCTCAGAGCTTCAGCTTGAGTTAGTTCGGTACCGACTTCTGTCTTGAGGGCGGGTTCTTTGGTGCAGGGAGTGGCCTTGGTCCAGAGGTGTTCTATCTCAGTTCCAGGCTCCCTTCCCTCTTTGGTGGGGGAGGTTGGCCTTCAAGGCAATGGAGAGGGCCCTGGCCATTGCAGTGACCCAGTTGGCACCTTCCTCCTTAGAACAGGTCCCCCTCCCCCTCTGGCTCTGTTATTCTACCTGTGTCTCCACTGGGACAGCTGGTGCCAAAGTCTTAGCTTCTCAGACTCATGATCTGTCATCTTCTGGCACCTCTCCAGATTATCCCCCTGAGGAAGTTCCCCAGAAAAAGAAGTGCAAGAGGAAGCACTTGGATTCCCCTCAGGAATCAGTCACTGAAGACACAGATTTTGATGAGAGGGAAAGTTCCCCAAGGTCACCACCTCAAGATGTCTCCTTTGGAGACATCGTAGAAATTTTAAAGCAAAGGGGTGGCTGTCAGTCCCAAAACCCTTCCTCAGAGGAATCTGTTTACCTGCAGGCTTTCGGCACTCACCTGTCTGCTTCTTGGGTGACCCCCACCTGCTGATGAACTCATTCAGTTGATTTCACAGTGGGCATGGAAGGCTGCAGAGACCATTGAATGCATCCCCAAGAGACCAGCCAAAATCTCATCTGTCCCTGAAGACAAACAGTTCTTGGCCAAAGGGTTAGCAGTGGATGCCATGGTCATAGCAGCCACTATAAAAAAGGAACTCTCTGAGGAGAGTTCAATCATCCATCTGCTCAACATGGAGTCTCGGGCCATGGATAGATTTGGGAAGTGGGTTTATGCTTCATTGACCTTCACTCTAAGGTCTTTGAACTTCCTGGCACACTTTACAAAACTTAAAAGAGATCTGATCAAGGAGTTGTCAGATACCCTGGTGAAAGCAGTGGCTGAGGGAGTCCAAGGGAAAGTGGCTTCCAAGCTAGCCACCCTGGAGTCTGTGTCTAATTCATCCATGAGGCTAATCGCACTTACAGCTGAAGGGACATCCAGAGCAGCGGGTTCAGGCATAGCCATAAGAAGACACACCTGGATCTGCCTATGTAACTTTGTGGAACAATTCAAGCCTTTGTTCATCAATGCTTCCTTTGATGGATCATCCTTTTTTGGCCAAAAAGTAAGAGAGACTTTATCCAGGTGTGAGAACGATGGCAAGACCCTTTCTGCTGTGGGCATATGTTTTTCCACTCCCAAAAGAGCCTTTTTTAGGAACCAGAGGAGCAGTGGTACGATATGGTTCAAAAAGTCTCAAGACCCTTTCCAGGACATATGTAGAGGCAGTTCCCCAAGGAGCAGAGAGGGGAACCAAAATGGAAGTGGAAGATGCTGCTCTCATGGCAGAGATAGTCGGCAGACCCAGGGCTTTAGGGATTCTTTTCTGAGTAAGCCGATGTCCTTCAAGAATGCAACTGCAGTCATAACATATGGGTTGTCCTGCCTCAGGCAGCCCTCGGTCGGCCGGATTCCAAAGTCTGGGTCCGACATCGGCTGATGTCGCATTTCTCTCCGACGTCACAGCGGCTGGAGTATATAAGCATCAGCCGACGCCATCTTCTTCAGTCTTTCTTGCCGCGCGGTGCCCGAAGCAGAAGCAGTTCGCACGTGCCGGTCGGTCAGCTCCTGTATTCTTCGAAATCGAAGTCATCAAAAAAGCTAAGTACCTCGTTGGGGACCTTTTCTTGCCTCAGCCGATGTCAGAAATTACTGAAAAAGTAAATAATTGTTTGTCTTGTGGTAAACAAATACCTCATAAGGATTTCCACTCTTATTGCCTCCCTTGCCTTGGCCCAGACCACGACGTCTCGGCCTGTGCCACCTGTGCTCGCTTCAATAAGCGCACTCTCAGGTGCCGGGCGGAGTTCGCTGAAGACTTTTTTGGCGAAAAATTTGATTATACAATGCCGTCGGAACAACCGACAATGCAGACTCCTAAGAAACGAAAAGACCGGGACCGACATCCTCGGCCCGCGTCTTCCACCAACACCACGCCAAAACTAACCGCGAGTGCCCCGGTTCCCTCTGAGGTGGTTATTCCACCGCTCCGAACCGAAGACACCACATTATCGATACCTCTGATACCGGAGGCCACTCCGACGCCAGTTATTGATTTTCCTACTGAAACCGAGGAAATGCCTGAGACCATTGCTGTTGATAAGGTCACTCCTGCACGTGGAGCGGCTAGGCCTCCCATGTCCATGTCTATCAAGGCCTACACACGTGCTAAGGCAGCCAGCAAGTCCAAGCATCTTACTGCTAAAACCTTACCTCAGCCTACTCCTGGAACTCAAATCATGTCTATGGCCGCAGATTTAGTTTCCCTGATCAGAGGTTCCCAGGCCCATCCTGAGAGAGGATCCCAGCCTCCTCCTGATAAGAGGCCCAGGGTTGAACCCTCTGACCCTCTTCCTTCAGATGAAGATTCTGAGGACTCTGTTCACTCCGAAAGCCAGGAAGAGCCCTTCCAGACCTATGAGGATTCAGATGCAGAGGACTCCATTCCCTCGGCCTCTCCTCCTGAGGATATTTCTTTTGGGGAAGTTCTGCATTCCATGAGGGAGCATTTTAAGTGGCAAGGCCAGGAATATTCAGATTCCAGAAAGCGCCTTCGAACCTTCCTTAAAAAGCCCCAACACAGACCCTTAGCTATACCTCCTGCGCTTGATGTTTTGGATGACTTATATTCTGACTCCAGTGTTACCCCTGATACTCTTCCTCCTGCTCCTGTCAAGCCTGACAGATACTATAGGGTCCCAGAAACCCATTCTCATTTCTTTAGGGCCCATGCTGTTGATTTAGAAACAATTTCCCAGGGGCCTAAAGGGGTTTCAGCTACCACCTCCAAAAACCCTTTGCCTTCCGATAGGGAAGCAAGGTCCTTAGAGAGATGGGGGAAGAAGGTTTACACCTCCACTACTTTATCTATGAGAGCTCTCAATTGTCTCTTTCACATGTTTCAATATCAGGATTTCCTGTTAGATGATTTACAGAAAAGATTGGCCTCTCCTGAACCTTTAGATAGGAAGTCTTTGCAGGAGGCTGTGCATAATTCTCAGCAGGTTAGCAATCACTTTCTACAGTGTGGATATGATGCATTGGAGGCTTCATGTAGGGCAGCTATGACAGGGGCGGTCATTCGTAGGCATGCATGGTTAAAAGAACAACCTTTACCAGATCATGTTAAGGCAAAACTTCTTGATGCACCCTTGGAAAAGAACAAGCTTTTTGGTGCTAATGCTAAAGGTGTGTTAAAAGTCCATTGAGGAAAAAGCCAAGTCAGTTCAGACAGTCAAAGATTTCCTCCAGGTTCAGCCGCCCAGATTCAGCAGGAACTGGCCTTCTAAAAACTGGTCCTTTCCTAATCCTGAAAGATTTCAAAGGGGCAAAAACAAGCGTGCCCGAGGAAGAGGGCAATACAGAAGATCCTACAGGGGACGACAATGGCAAAGAGCAAACCAAAGAAGTGACACAGGGGTTTCTCCTGCCCCGCAGGGACAATCTGAATGACTTTCTTCTAGTTCCGCTGACCAAGGAGCAAACAGAAGCTCCTTTGGGTGGAAAGTTATCTTTGATTTCAAAAAATTGGCACAAACTGACAAAAGACAAATGGATTTTGGACATTATAGACCACGGTTACAGGTTCCATTTTCATACCTTGCCAAGAAAACAAGGCATGCCAAACCTTCCACAAAATCAGAGGGCAGAGGCTATCAAGCAAATTTCTCTGCTTGCTCAGATCAAAGCAATAGAAAAAGTTCCACAACAAGAGCAAGGTCAGGGTTTTATTCAAGACTGTTCCTTGTTCCAAGAAATGAAACTCAATGGAGACCAATATTGGACTTGTCCACTTTAAACACTTTTCTCATAGTACCAAAGTTCAAAATGCTGACTTTACAGCAACTCCTTCCCATGCTGGGCAAGGGGTCTTGGCTGATTACTCTGGACCTCAAGGAGGCATACCTGCATGTCCCTATCAGACACAGCTGCAGAAGATACCTCAGATTTCTTGCAGGGCCAGAGCATTATCAATTCTCAGCATTGCCATTTGGCTTATCTACTGTGCCCAGAGTATTCACAAAATGCCTGGCATCAGTAATTGCTCATTGCAGGCTCCAGGGGATTCAAATCTACCCGTACCTGGACGATTGCCTCATACAAGTGGACAACAAACTAACCTTGACAAAAACTTGAATTATGTCATACACTTGCTACAGGCTCTGGGATACACAGTCAACTTTCAAAAGTCAAGACTTCAGCCATCCCAGCAAATAACCTTCTTAGGAGCCAAACTAGACACAGACTCTCAAATGGCTTACCTGACAGAAGACAAGCAAAAGAAGTTAACTCATTACTTCAAAAGTTTAGCAAAGCTCACCCAGATGACTGCAAGGAGTTTCCTACAGGCCCTGGGTTACATGGCATCCTGCATTCTCCTGGTTCCACTAGCAAGACTACACATGAGAAAGCTTCAATGGTACTTAAAAAGCTTATGGTCTCAACACAGCAACAACCTAGAAGCAACTATTCCACTCATTCCATGTCTTCAAAAGGAATTTCTATGGTGGGCCACAGTAAGCCAGTCAAACACAGGTATGTCGTTCAAAAAACCTCAGATAACACAGACCATGACCACAGACACCTCAGACCTTGGATGGGGGGTGCACATGGAGGGCAGATGTACTCAAGGGCAATGGTCTCCAAAGGAAACACATCTCCATATCAACCAAAAAGAAATGCTAGCAGTAATGCATGCCATCGAGGCCTTTGGACAACAACTTCAACAAGGCCACCTACTAATACGGACAGACAACACCACTGTGATGTGGTACATAAACAAGCAGGGGGGCACTCATTCTTACCCCCTTTGCAGACTGACAATGAATCTTTGGGAAAAATCACTGGGTCTAAACATACAGTTACAATCCCAGTTTGTTCCAGGCAAAGACAATGTTCTGGCAGACAGTCTAAGCAGGAATTTCCTAGACCCCCACGAATGGAGGCTACATCCAGACATCTTTATATGACTCACCTTGACATGGGGCAGGCCGGATGTAGATCTATTTGCCTCCCACTTCAATCATCACTTACAAAAGTTCTGCTCAAGGACATATCATCCACAAGCATGGAAAATAGATGCCCTCTCATTCAACTGGAGCTCCCTAATAATTTATACATTTCCATCCCTGCCACTGATGACCACAGTGTTATTAAAGATCAAGGCAGAGCAGCCGAAGGGGATCCTAATAGCTCCAGACTGGCCAAGACAACACTGGTACCCACTACTACGGAGCATATGTCACAACAAAACGTGGGCCCTTCCACAATGGCCCCAACTTTTGACTCAACACAACTTCAGGACAGTTCATCCCAACATCCAGATGCTACAGCTAACAGCTTGGGAAATCCCATAAATAACCTCAATTTACCTCTCTCCAAGGAAGTTCAGCGGATACTAACAGAAGCCCGCAGACCATCCACCAGAAAGGCTTACTCAGCCAAATGGAAGAGATTCAGCATTTGGAATACCAACAAGGGTCATGATGCATCACTTTTGAGCATCCCACTCATTCTGGAATACTTGGCAGATATGCTACATAATGGACTCTCATACTCTTCCATAAAAATACATGCTTCAGCTATCTCAGCTAGATACAACACTGATCCACCTGTGTTTTCACATCCTTTGTTAAGGCAGTTTCTTAGAGGAATCAAGAATATAAAGCCCCCAAGAAAGGCACCAGTACCAGGTTGGGACCTCAATTTTGTCCTAGAAAAATTGACTCTACCTCCCTTCGAGCCAGCAGCTTCTGTGGATTTACAATTTCTTTCCTGGAAGACAGCTTTCCTGCTGGCCATAACCTCAGCAAGAAGGGTTTCGGAATTACAGGCCTTAATGGCAATACCACTGTTCATAACTTTTCACAGAGACAGGGTCTCCTTACGAACCAACCCTACCTTTCTGCCAAAAGTGGTATCTAGGGTTTCTTTAAATCAAGCAATTCACCACCTACTTTCTTTCCCAATCCTGAGAACAAAGGGGAAAGACTGTTACATACCTTGGACATACACAGACAACTTTGCTACTACCTAGACAGAACCAAGACCAGTAGGAAGTCTCATCAGCTTTTTGTAGCTTACGCCCCTGCAGTACAAGGAAAAGCAATTTCCAAACAATTTCAAAATGGATTGGACATTGCATCAGATTCTGTTATTCCTTCCATGGAAAGAGTGTGCCAGCCAATGTCAGACCACACTCCACCAGAGCTACAGCCACCTCTACAGCATTTTTAAGAGGGGTGCCTACAAAAGACATTCTAGAAGCTGCTACATGGAGCTCCATGCATACATTTTCCAAACACTACAACCTCCCTTTATATTCCAGATCCAGAGCAGGCTTTGCTTCGGCAGTCCTGCAGGGATTGATAGCTACACCATCCTTTTCTTAGAGCATACCACCTCCCCCAGCTAAGCTATGGTATTCAACCCATATGTTATGACTGCAGTTGCATTCTTGAAGGACATAGTACAGTTTTGTACCTACCATAAATGTAGATGTCTGATAGATATGCAACTGCAGTCAGGTTTTCCCTCCCTCCTTCCCCTCTATGCCTTGGGTCCACTCCTCTCCCTGTTATCCTTAGCTGGGGATATCTGTTATGGTGTATCTGTTTATTGCTTATTTATTGTCTGGAAACCTATTATTGTCTTCCAATTTGATTACAGCCTTCCTTGGAGGGCACCTGGCATCTGGGGCAAGAAACACTGAAGAAGATGGTGTCGGCTGATGCTTATATACTCCAGCCGCTCTGACGTTGGAGAGAAATGCGACATCAGCCGACGTCGGACCCAGACTTTGGAATCCGGCCGACCGAGGGCTGCCTGAGGCAGGACAACCCATATGTTATGACTGCAGTTGCATATCTATCGGACATCTACATTTATGGTAGGTACAAAACTGTACTTTTCTCAGCTCGTGAATGTAGATCTGATTGTTTTTCTCTGGAGGCAGTCGGGGATGTTTATCCCTTGTACCTAAATCCTGGCTAAACATAACAGATACTTGGGTGCAATAGATGGTATCCCGAGGTTCCTATCCACCCTCTGTACACAAAAAAATCCCCAATGTTCCAAAAACTGCTAGACAAAAGAGTCATCCAAGAAGTCTTGCCAGACCAGAAAGGATCTAGAACCTACTCAAGATTCTTTTTACTGCCAAAAAAGACAGGGTACTGGAGACCAATTTTGGATCTCAGTGTGCTGAACAAATCAGTTTGTCAGACAAAGTTCTGGATGGTCATGGTACAGTCAATTCTTTCTTTTCTGAAGAAAGATGACTGGATGTGCTTGACAGATCTTCAGGGTGCGTATTATTACATAAAGATGGACAAGCGCTCCAGGAAGTTCATTTGCTTCTGACTGGGAGCCAGTCATTGCCAATTCAGAGTGCTGCCCTTTGGTCTCACCACAGCCCCCCCCCCCCCCCCCCAGGGTGTTCACCAAATGCATGACAGTAGTAGTAGCTTGCTTGAGACTGCAAGGATTTCCGGGTGTTTCCGTACTTGAATGACTGGCTGATAACTGCTTTGACCAGGCATTAGTTGATAGTAGCCAGGGATTACACTCTCAATATCTATGCCCACCTGAGAATTATGGTAAATCATGAGAAATCCCAATTGACTCCAACTCTAAATCTAGAATTTATAGGGGCTGTGCTAAATACAGCAACAACCATAGCATCCCTTCCTCAAGAGAGGCTTCAAAGAATTACTACACAAGTTAAAAAGATAATCCACAGAAAGAGGGTTCTTGCTCGATTCGTTTTGCAAACTCTAGGAGCGATGGCAGTCTCAATAACTCTAGTTCCTCTATCCAGGTTTCATATGAGAATTCTGCAATGGGTACTAGCTTCTCGGTGGTCTGTTCTTCACTAGGCCTTGTCAGACCAAATTCTGATCACCAATTATTGCAAGAGGGATCTACTTTGGTGGACATATTCCGATCAAATTCTCTTAAGTCACCCCTTGTTCTTTCAGAGCATTTCCTGGACAGGATGGTCCAAGGCAGTTGGTCTCCCTTAGAGGCCATCTTGCATATCAGTGTCCTGGGGTAAAGTGCAGTGCTTCTACTATTGCAGGCCTTTCAAACAGCTCTTTCTTAGGGGACAGTTACAATTCAAACAGACAGCATGTCAGTAGTTTGGTACATCAACAATCAGGGGGGAATCAAGTGTTATCCCCTTTGTTGAGCAGCCCACAGAGTGTGGCAGTGGGCGAGCTCTTCCAACCACTTTCTAATAGCAACGCATATTCTGAGGAGTTCCAGTGTGATTGCAGACAAACTGAGCAGGCGTATCCTCCAGCCTCAGGAGTGGTCTGTTAGTCCAGATGTGGCGGAAAGGATCTTCCCTCAATGGGGTCGACCTTGCTGCAGTCTGTTTGCCTCTCCCCTAAACAACAAATGCAGCAGTTACTTTGCCCTGATTCCCCCTCCAGGCAAGTCACCAAGAAACACTGTTCCCCACAGTTGACCCCCCCCCGGTCTCCTGTATGCCTTTCCCCCCTATACCCCTAATTCCAAATTTCCTGCAGAAAGCATGCAGGTTGAAGAACACAGTAATCCTCATTGCCCCATTTTGGCTTCGACAGATTTGGTTCTCCTCCTTTTGACCTTCTGTCCCATTCAGGTGGACTTGTTCACCCAGCTATTTTTGAACCTCAAGTAGACAGCATAGTTCCTCTAATTCCACTGGTTGCCAGGCATCTAAATCTTTCCTCCCAAGTGCGCCACATTTTCTTATCTTCTCAGAAAACCTTCCACAAGTAAACTGTACTCTAGCAAATGGAAGAGATTTACCATTTAGGCTCATGAAAAATATATTGATCCCTTTTCTGCTTCTATAGAGCATATTTTAAACATTTTATCCTCTCTTTTTAATCCCAGAGCTTCCCCTTCTACCATCAGATTATGGCTAGCTGCAATTTCCACAAGTTTATAAGAACGTTCTTTAGCCTGTCATAGACTTTGCAAGTTATTTTCAAGAGGCACACTTTTGTTGAAACCGCCTTTCAAAGATCCAACACCACCTTGGGATCTAAGCTTAGTGTTACAGACAATAGTACATTCTCCCTTTGAACCCTCTGCAGAATGTGATCTGAAGTTTTTCTCTGGGAAAACATTGTTTTTGGTAGCTATAACCTCTGCCAGAAGGATCTCGGAAATTCAGGCCTTCTTGGGTAAACCTCCTTATCTGATTTTCCACAAAGAGTTTTCTTTACGAACACATCCCTCTTTCCTACCCAAGGTAGTCTAAGAATCTAACATCAATCAAATTATTAATTTACTGGGTTTTTTTTCCAAACTTTTCCAACAAAGGTGAATATTCCTTACATTTACTAGATGTTCACAGACAATTATGTTTCTATCTTCCCAGAACAAAAGACATTTGAAAATCTGATGAAGTATTTATTTCTTTTTTCAGTGCAAAGTTTGGCAAGCCAGACAGCAAGGTGACTCTGGCCAGATGGCTAAAGGACTGTATTTAATTTACCTATGATAAGAACAAAGTAGCCTTGCTTAGCCCAGTGAAAGCCCATTGTACAGGATCTGTAGCCATTTCAGCAGATGTCCTTCAAGGATGCATCTGCAGTCATCACATATAGGTTGTCCTGCCTCAGGCAGCCCTTCGGTTGGCCGGATTCCAAAGTCTGGGTCTGGCGTCGGCTGATGTCGCCCTTTCCCTGATGTCAGAGCGCCTGGGGTATAAAAGCGTCAGCCAACGCCATCTTCCTCAGTCTTTCTTGCCGCGTGGTGCCCGAAGCAGAAGCAGTTCGCAAGTGCCGGTCGGCCAGCTCCTGTAATTCAGCTACCGAAGACTTCAAAAGCTAAGTACCCTGTTGGGGACTCTTTCTTGCCTCAGCCGATGTCAGATAAAATTAATAATTGTTTAACTTGTGGGAAACAAATACCTCATAAGGATTTCCACTCTTACTGCCTCCCCTGCCTAGGCCCAGACCACGACATCTCGGCCTGTTCAGCCTGTGCTTCCTTCAACCGACGCACTCTTAGATGTCGGGCGGAGTTTGCAGAGGAATTTTTTGGGGCTAGTTTTGCTTACAATATGCCGTCGGAGACCCCGACTTCACATTTAACAAAGAAACGGAAGGACAAGGACCGACACACGTGGGCCGCGGTTTCGGCTGAAACCACGGCTAGGCCTACCACGAGTGTCTCGGCTGAAACCGAGTCCTTGGTAATTCCGTCCACCGAAACCGCTCAACCGACAACCTCGGCCCCGGAGGCCCCTACTGAGTCGGTTATTGAATCTCCATCAGAGACTGGCGTCCCGGAATCTTCCGACACCATTCCTCTAGACAAAACTACACCAGCACGTGGTGCAGCCAGGCCTCCTGCATCCATGTCCATAAAGGCATTCCCAAGGGCTAAAGCTGCTAAACACTCAAAAGCTTTGCCTCCCAGGGTTATCCCTCAGGGACCCACTACAGGTTCACAGATTTTAAATTTAGCAGAGGACCTTATATCCTTAATTAGGGGCTCACAACCTCATCCGGACAGGGGCTCTCAACCTCCTCCAGACAAAAGGCCCAGGGTTGAGCCCTCTGATCCCCACGCCTCAGATGAGGCCTCTGATGGCTCTACTCTCTCGGACTACCAGGAGGAGGCTTTTTCGGCCTACGAGGATTCTGATGCAGAGGAATCTATCCCCTCGGCCTCCCCTCCTGAAGAGCTGTCCTTCGGGGAGACTCTCCACACTATGAGAGAGCATTTCCAATGGCAGGGCCAGGAATTCTCTGATTCCAGGAAGAGATTAAGGACTTTCTTGCATTTGCCTCAGCATAGACCTTTGGCTATTCCTCCTGTTTTGAATGTCATTGATGATATGTACTCTGAGTCTAGCACAACCCCTGACACTCTTCCTCTGGCTCCTGTCAAACCCGATAGGTACTACAGGGTCCCGGACTCACATCTTTTCCTTTACAAGGCCCACTCTGCTGATCCAGAAACTATTTCCCAGGGCCCTAAAGGGGTTGCAGCTGCCACTACTAAAAATCCACTCCCCTCTGAAAGGGAGTCCAGGGCTTTAGAGAGATGGGGTAAAAAAGTGTATACTTCTGCTACTCTTTCTATGAGGGTATTAAATTGTCAATTTCATATGATACAGTACCAAGAGTATTTGTTAGATGAATTGTATAAACAACTGTCTTCACCTGAACCCCTAGATCACAAATCACTTCAGGATCTGGTACATAACTCCCAACAGGTTAGCAACCATTTCTTGCAGTGTGGTTATGATGCATTGGAAGCTTCATGTAGGTCAGCTATGACAGGTGCAGTCATACGTAGGCATGCTTGGTTGAAGGAACAATCTCTGCCAGACCATGTTAAAGCAAAGCTTCTGGATGCTCCACTGGAAAAGCAAAAGTTGTTTGGCTCCACTGCTCAGGAGGTCTTAAAGAAATATGAAGAAAAGGCAAAATCTGTACAAACAGTCAAAGATTTTCTCCAAGTCCAACCACCAAGATTCAGCATAAATTGGCCTTCCAAGAATCGGTCCCTTCCAGACACAGAGAGATTTCAGAGAGGCAAGAACAGGCGTGCCAGAGGTAGAGGGCAAGCTAGAGGCTCCTACAGAGGACATCAATGGCAGCCTCCCAACCAGAGAGGTAGTGCAGGACCTACAACTGCTGCACAAGGACAGACTCAATGACTTTACTTTGACACCACCAACCAGGGCTCAATTAGAAGCACCTTTGGGCGGAAAGCTTTCTTTATTCTCAGAAAATTGGCACAGTATTACAAGAGACAAATGGACACTACAAATAATAGACAAAGGATACAGGTTCCATTTCCACACATTACCAAAAAGAAAAGGCATGCCAGACCTGCCAACGAATCAAAGGGCAGAGGCTTTGAATCAAACCCACTGTTAAGGAGCATGTCATGCACGAAACCATGGCCTCTTCCTCAATGGCCACTTCTCCTGACACAGCACAATTACAAAACTCTGCATTCCAGCCTGAAAACCTTGCAACTAACAGCCTGGAAAATACCTTGACTCCTCCCCAGGATAAGCTATCCCAGAGAGTGAAGGGTATCATCATGGAAGCTCACCGGCCTTCCACAAGAAAGGCATATTCAGCAAAATGGAAAAGATTTCACACTTGGAGCACCACAAAGGGCCTAGATGCGACAGTGATGAACATGGCACATATCTTGGAATACTTGGCAGAAATGCTCCACAATGGCCTGTCTTACTCTTCCATTAAAATTCATGCTTCAGCAACTTCAGCAGAGTACAATACTGATCCACCTGTCTTCTCTCATCCTCTCCTAAGACAGTTTCTAAGAGGGATTAAAAACATCAAACCTCCAAGGAAACCACCAGTGCCTACTTGGGACCTTAACTTCGTGTTGGAAAAACTAACACTGCCTCCCTTTGAACCAGCAGCATCTGCAGAATTACAGTTCCTGTCTTGGAAGACTGCCTTCCTTCTGGCCATAACCTCAGCAAGAAGAGTATCTGAGTTACAGGCCCTCATGGCAGTACAGCCATTTCTTATTTTTCATCAGGACAGAGTCTCATTGAGAACCAATCCTTCATTTATGCCAAAGGTGGTAGCCAGGGTATCATTAAACCAAGCTATTCACCTGCCTACCTTCTTTCCAGATCCACAGAACAAAGGGGAAAAACTTCTGCACACCCTGGACATACACAGACAGTTGCACTACTACTTGGACAGAACTAAAAGTTACAGAAAAACTGACCAGCTGTTGGTAGCATATGCTGTTGGTACACAAGGAAAAGCAATTTCCAAACAGACAATTTCAAAATGGATAGGGAATTGCATTCGTTTTTGTTACTCCTTTCATGGAAAAACTGTGCCAGCTAACATTAAACCTCACTCCACCAGAGCCACAGCCACCTCCACAGCCTTCTTAAGAGGGGTGGCTACTAAGGACATTTTAGAAGCTGCTACATGGAGCTCCGTGCATACATTCTCCAAGCATTACAATTTACCTTTATATTCCAGATCCAGGGCAGGTTTTGCTACGGCAGTCCTGCATGGCATTTTATCTACACCATCCTTTACATAGATCCTCCACCCCCAGATTGGATATGGTATTCTACCCATATGTGATGACTGCAGATGCATCCTTGAAGGACATAGTACAGTTTTGTACCTACCATAAATGTAGATGTCCGATAGGTATGCATCTGCAGTCAGGTTTACCCTCCCTCCTTCCCCTCTGTGGTATTTATTGGGTACTTATCCCTCTCATAGCTAGCTGGGGTTATCTATTATGGTGTATTTGTTTTATATATATATATATATATATATATATATATATATATATATATATATATATATATATATATACTTACATATATATTTCTGTGGGTTTTTTTGGAATTTATTGCATTTCTCCAAATTTAGCCTTCCTTAGAGGGCACCTGGCATCTGGGGCAAGAAAAGCTGAGGAAGATGGTGTCGGCTGATGCTTTTATACCCCAGGCGCTCTGACGTCGGGGAACGGGCGACATCAGCCGACGCTGGACCCAGACTTTGGAATCCGGCCGACTGAAGGGCTGCCTGAGGCAGGACAACCCATATGTGATGACTGCAGATGCATACCTATCGGACATCTACATTTATGGTAGGTACAAAACTGTACTTTTTCCAGTCTAGAGCTTCAATGGATGATGTATGTACAGCAGTTACTTGGGCTTCTCCCTATACCTTTATCACTCATTACAAATTGGACTTGGTCTCTAAGGGAAGAGTGTCCTTTGGTTCAGTGGTGCTCAGTAATATCCTTATGTGAGTCCTCCCAAGATCTAAGGTAGCTGGGATCTCTGTCCTATATGTCAAGGATAAAATGAAGATTGACAACATCAGATAACAAAGTTACATACTTACCATAACGTTTCATCTGTGTTGTCTGTCTTCATTTATCCTTGACTCCCCTCCTGGCCTTCAAATATTTTTTTGGTGGAATGGATTATATACCCTTAAATTATTGTGACCTTTCAAGCATAGTAGATATGGCTTCCCTTTGGGCTTCCTTATCTATTATCTAATTATTCTTTGTAAACTTGATCCGAGGTAATTGTGAGTAAGGGATTGTAGGTAGAGGTGAAGCTCAAGAGTTTTTGGCTGGAGTGAGCTGTAGTAATGGCTGAGCCGGTTCTGATATCAGAACTGGACCCATATGTCAAGGATAAATGAAGATGGACAACACAGATGGAATGTTATGGTAAGTACATAATTTATTTTTTAGCCAAGTTCTTTTCAAGACATGCCCTATCTGTAACACATGTCATCAGTTTACCCAGTTTCAAGTCGTATGCATACAGACTACAGAGCACCTCAGATGAAAAAGATAGTTCTGAAAGATACAAACTATACATTGTCATGCCAAGAAATGTGATATATACACCTTTTATTTTTAATTAGTCTCAACTAGTTCTTGGGATTGATTCGCTGCATCTTTTAGGAAGTTATGTATAAGAATGAAATCAAGTAATTGCTTAAATGACTCTGAAGAAGCCTGGTGTTTTACAAGATGAAAGCGCTTAGTTTAAGTTTTTATTGGAAAGTTTGGAATAAACTGCTCTCGCTTTTATTGCTGGTTGCTGGGAACATATTTTTTGGAGGTGTGATGAGCTGGGAGACTTTTGGGATTCCCTGCAGGCCACTTTATACGGGGTGGGCAGATTGGACTGACTGGGGAGATGATTATTTTTAATTTATGGTACAGAATCGGAATTGCCTAGACATAGTAAAGCCTTGCTGAGTCTAATTATGGTGGCTGCCAAAAAAGCAATTACTAGAAAATGGAAATCAAAGTCTAGACCAACGTTACTAGAAGTAGTGAATATAGTAACAGAGATAAAACAACTGGAATTGGGATCTTTAGAAAAGGGAAGGCGCAAACTACATAGGAAAAAATGTGAATTGTGGGAACATATATGCAGAGCAGGAGCGAGGTTTAAGAGGCAGGATTTGAATGAGCTATATAATGCTTAACTGACAATGACTAGAAGGTTTATAAGTGATTTATAATGTTTACAACTAAAGTTGTTTCAATGGTGTCTGTGATGTAACCTGTTTGCAACTAAAGTGATATAATTTTGTATGTTTTTCATTTATATAAATGTAAGATTGCCTTTTTCATATGTGGAAATTTAATAAAGATGTTCGGGGAAAAAAAAGAGCACATCAGTACTTAGTCCTAATTTATTGATCAGTGATTTATGTATGACCCCGTTAAATGCTGAAATTAAATCTATATAAATTATATCACAGCATCATTTTTAATTCATAGCTGTTATTTTACTGTTGTCGAACGTCATGTTTCAGGTGGTAATAGATCTGTTTACAACATTTCCTTCTCCATTATTTTTCCACAACATAAAAGTAGACTTAAAGGTCTGTATGATTCTGGATTTGTCCTACTCCCCTTTCCCCTTAAAGTCAGGTTTAATAACTGCATATCTCCAATCTTGAGGAATCTCCCCATATTTATACGACCTAGTAAATAATAGATATAATGGTACTTTAAGTTCTTGCTGAAATATTCTCAGGTCATTATTACTAATTCTGTCTCCTATTTGTGCTTTGTTTGGTTCCAGTTTGTGTATTTTTTAAATACAATCTAATTCAATTTCAGTACCTGAAATTGCCTGAATATTAGTTGGGCAATTTGTCACCTACTTTGTGAAGCCAAACTGCTTTGCATAAGATTTTGTAAACAGATCTATAATTTGTTCAGTTTGAGAATAAATTTTGGAATCTACATACAGTTTATCAATTTGTATGTCTTTACTCCTACCATAGCTCTTGTATACCTATAAAATGGTTTCTTATTATGCTCAATATCTTTATATCAACTTCCTTCAAATTTTTCTTGATCTTGTTCCATACTATGTTTGATTTATCTGTTCAGCCTGTTTATTTCAGTTTACAAAGTTATAGTTCAACTTAATTTCGTGTCTTATATTTTTCTCTCACCTTAATCGAGTATCTTGTTCTTATGGAAATATATCCTTCTGACCTTGTGTGCCTGGATTCAGATGATAAACACTTTTTCTTTTCTTTTTTTTTTTTTGCATTCAAACAATTTCTCTTTCAAAACTTACTACATCCTGTTTGCACTTTTTCCACTGAAAACATCATTCAAATTAGTTTTACATAGTGACTGTTTTGTTTCTGTATAATCTGTTATTAATCTTATGTGCACTGGATTAGATTTCAGTGTGGTTTATAGTGACAATTTATCCTATATAACCCCATGATTACTGCACACCAATGGTGGTAAACGTCATGAAGTAAGAGTTATTTCCTTAGAAACACAAACAATGCTTGGTTCATTGTTTTTCATGGTAAGTTTTTTAACAATCTGAAGCAATTGTTCCTGAACATATAGTGTAAATCATTTTTTACTAATGTTGTTGAATCAGTATTATTCTAGTCTGTTTCTGATAAATTTAGGTCCTCAGCCACTGTTATTTTTTCATCCTGTATTTCATGAAAGGCATGTATGGATTTCCTCTACATCATCAGCACTTGACTTTGGTGGTCCATAAACTCCAACAATTGTTATATGTTCCAGAGTTGTCTTTATTCTCACAATTACACAATCTACGGTGTTGGTGTTATTATTGATCATGTTCATAAGTTTATAGGTTCATAGGTATTTACTAGGCTAATGAGCACAAGGGGCTTTTTAAGCCTAGCCATCTATCCCAAATCTCTGACAAGTTCTGGTAACCTTGATAAGTGTAAGCAGGGGCTTGGGAGATGAAACATTTACAAGCAGGGGCCTGGGAGATAAAACATTTACAGGTTGCCTGTGTCCACTAGAGATATAGGTGCCAAGCCAGGGATAAATTTCCTGCTCCCCATCCAGTTGTCCAAGTTACACTTGTATTGGGTTAGGGAGGAATTCTGCTTCACATGGATGGGAGCCTGTTCCAGAGACTGGGTAGTCTCTGGGATACATACTTGTGTCTCCAGCAGGTCCTATTTATATCACAGGTAAGAGTCTTTAGAACAGGTAATTCTGGTACTGTTTGTTTTGTGGATATGCAGGAGGTCCATCAGCATGGGGATCTGTCAGTGCTGTATGCCAGGCTTAGATCTTCCTTCAACAGCCTGTAGGAGACAGAATACAGGGATAGGGCCTTGAGATGGTCTGCATAGGACATTTTACTTACTACCTGTGTTCTTTTAGTGAGGAACCTGTGTGGACGTTCCAGTTGTTTGGATATGCCTGGTTAGGTACATACCAAATGGGCCACTGTACTCAATGATATGTCTGACAAATGCTGAATGCAATAGAACAATGACTACTTTGGGCCTAGATGGCATATCTTTGTTTATACCTTGCACAACATAGAATGATTTCCTCACTACTGTACACACATGATGGTCAAAGGCTAGATTACTGTCTGTGTGTACCCAAGTCCCTGATTACTGGGTCAGCTCTTAGGAGTATGTTGCCAATATGATAGTTACCAGGGGTGGATTACTTCCTGAAGGATACTATTATGCATTTCTTGGCATTTAGTTTTAGTCCATGGCTCTGACACTAGTTGTTTGTCTGTGTCAGCTCTTTCTGGAGAACATTTTCTCTCAGTGTGGGATTCAGTGACATCTCCTAATTTGCAATCATCTTCAAATTTAGTCAGCCAGGGACCACTGACATTGGCCTTGAGTTCAGGGAAGTAAATGCAAAAAAGGAGCGGTCCATAAACTGATCCCTGAGGCACTCCACTTTTGACTGGCCCTTTGTAGAGGTGGACTCCTCAGTTCTAACTTCCTGGATCCTGTCTTGTGAGCCAGTTGGCTATCCACCAGGTGACATATGGGTTTGTACCTAACATCACGAGTTTGTCAACAGTGCCTGAGTGGGTATTGTGTCAAATGCCTTGCCCAGGTCAAGGTAGGGAGTGTGAGCCATTTTGCTCTCATCCGTTGCTTTGGTGACCTTCTCAAAGAAATCCATCAGGCTGAGTAGACATAACCTGCCCTTGGTGAAACCAAACTGGATTGAGTCTAGTGTCTGGAGGATGTTCTTCGTCTCACATTGCTGCAGTCATAACCTGTGGGTAGTCCGCTGTCCTCGGTTGGCCCGAATACCAAAGTGTTAGGCTGGCGTCGGTCATGGGCACTCAGCACTGACGTCAGTATGCAGTAGTACTTAAGCGCATGACCGACGCCATATCCTCAGTCTTTCTTGCCGCATGGTCCGAAGCAGAAGCAGCATTTGCAAGTGCCGTTCGGCGTCCTGAAATTTTCGTTTTTCGAGTTTCAAACTGAAGACCAAGTTGGGCTAAGTACCCCGTTGGGGAATATTTTTGTCTTTTCTTGCCTCAGTTAATCCGGATGTCAGAAAAAGTTAATAATTGTATTTCTTGTGGGAAACAGATACCTCATAGGGACTACCACTCTCTCTGTATTCCTTGCTTGGGGCCTGAGCACGATGTAGTCGGGTGTCGCTTTTGCGCTAGATTTAATAAGCGCACCATTAAACGCAGAGTAGATTGTGCTAGGCTTGTTTTTGGTAAGCGGTGTAACTACAACATGCCGTCGGATCCTCCGAGGCCCGCTACCGCTAAGAAGCGAAAAGATAAATCGTTAAAGTCTAAGCAGGATGAGTCGTCCATTGCGGACGCAGGTTCTATGGAAACTATGGTTGAATCTGTGGATCCAGTCGAGGTTTCGGCTGAATCACAGGGGGAACCTTTAATATTACAGGAATTGGCCTCTCAGGAGTTAGGTCAGGCCGAGGGGGCTTCTCAAGTTTCTGTAGTTCCCTCATTGCAAAAGGTTATTAGGCCTTCTACTTCTGTCACTAAAGGCCCTACTAAAGCTAGACCTGGTCTTTCTGGCACAGGCATCAGCCCTAGTTCTTCGGGCTCTGTTCCTAAAAAACATATGCTAAAAATGGGAGAGGATTTGATTACTTTAATCAGGGGTTCTATGCCCCCTCCAGACAAGAGGCCTAGGGTGGAGACAGATGTGGAGGGATTGGAGCATTCCTCAGATTACTCTGAGTCTTCAGCTGAGGACATTCAGGATTTTCCTCCCTATTCTGATTCGGATGCAGAGGATTCCTGTCCTTCTGCTTCTCCTCCAGAGGATTTTTCCTTTTCTGAAACCCTGCACTCCATGAGGGAGCATTTTAAGTGGGAAGGTCAGGATTTTTCAGATTCTCGTAAGAGGCTTAGGGAATTTTTGTTTTTGCCACAACATAGACCTTTGGCTATTCCCCCTGTTTTAGATGTTGTTCAGGATGTTTTTTCTGAAGCTTCCCTTAATCCTGATTCTTTACCCCCTGCCCCTGTCAAGCCAGACAGGTATTACAGAATTCCAGAGGCTCATAAATATTTGTATAAGAGTCCTAGAGCTGACTTGGAAACTATTAGTCAAGGACCTAAGGGTGTCAGGGCTTCTGTAGTTAAGAATCCAGTACCTCTGGATAAAGATTCTAGGGCTTTGGATAGGTGGGGTAAAAAAGTGTATACCTCCTCCACGCTAGCTATGAGGGCTTTAAATTGCCAGTTTCATATGCTGAAGTATCAGAACTTTCTGTTAAGTCAGTTGAAATCTAAGGTAGATGCTTTAGCTGAGGGTATAGAGTGTAAGGAATTGCAGGACTTAGTTCATGCCTCTGATCAGGTTGGTAAGCATTCATTGCAGTGTGGCTTCGATGCTCTTCAGGCTTCTTCCAGGGTGGCTGCCACTGGTTCAGTTATTCGTAGGCATGCCTGGCTTAAGGATCAAAATTTGTCAGAGCATGTTAAAGCTCGAATTTTGGATGCTCCTCTTCAATCTGAAGTTCTTTTTGGTTCTCCTGTGGAGTCAGTTCTGAAAAAAATGGAAGACAAAGCTAAGTCCATGCAGACGGTTAAGGAATTTTTACAAGTGCAGCCCCCTAAGTTTAGCAGAAATTGGCCTGCAAAAGGATGGGCTTACCCTTCTTCCGATTTTCAGTCTAAGGGCAGGTCTAGACGTGGTAGGGGCAGAGCTCATGCTCAGGGTTCTTTCAGACCTAGGACTTGGAGTTCTCTTGCACAATCTTCTGGTGAGGGCAGGGGTCAGCCTTTTCGTAAACAGACCCAATGACCTGTATCTCCAGCTGCCAGATTCTTCCTGTCTGGCAGCTCCTCTAGGAGGAAAGTTGGCACTTTTCAAACAAAATTGGCTTTTGGTCACCCAGGACAAATGGGTGTTGGACATTATAAATCAAGGCTACAAGTTTTATTTTCACACCTTGCCTCCTTTCAAAGGCATGCCAGATGTACCTCCTCAGCAAAGGCTGGAGGCTCACAAACAGATTTCTTTACTTTTACAAATGGGGGCTATCCAGGTGGTACCTCCGTCAGAAGTAGGCCTAGGGTTTTATTCTCGCCTATTCCTTGTGCCAAAGAAAGGAAACACTTGGAGGCCAATTCTGGATTTGTCCATTCTCAATACATACCTAGACATTCCAAAGTTCATGATGTTAACTTTACAGCAACTTCTGCCTCTGCTAGGCAAAGATCACTGGATGGTAACTCTGGATCTCAAAGAGGCTTATCTTCACATTCCTATCAGGCCCAGCTGCAGGAGATTCCTGCATTTTCGGCTGGTACTTTCATTATCAGTTCTCTGCATTGCCCTTTGGCTTATCTACTGCACCCAGGGTGTTCACAAAGGTCCTGGCTCCTGTGATAGCCTTCTTAAGACTAAGAGGAATACAAATTTACCCTTATCTGGATGATTGCCTGATTCTTGCTCAAGACAAAGTCAAGTTACTTCAACATCTACAGTATGTAATGGCAGTTTTAAGGTGCCTAGGGTATTCTGTGAACAAAACAAAGTCCAGTCTAGTACCCTCTCAGGACATGTGCTTTCTGGGTGTGACTGAATACAGCCTCTCAGATGGCCTTTTTGACCCCGGACAAACAAAGAAATCTTCACCTATACTTCCAGCAATTATCCCTAATGTCCAGGCTGACTGCAAGGACAGTCCTTCAAGCCTTGGGGCTCATGGCATCTTGCATTCTGGTACTTCCCAATGCCAAACTGCATATGAGGAAGCTACAATGGTATCTCAAAAGTGTATGGACTCAACACTGCCACGATTTGGACACTGTCATTCAGATAATACTTGCATCCAGAAGGAATTCTTGTGGTGGGCTCAGGAATGTCACCTAAACAAGGGACTCTCTGTGACCCGACCAGAGGCGAGTCAGATCTTAACGACGGATGCCTCAGACTTGGCTTGGGGAGCACACTTCAATGGGAAATGGATTCAAGACACGTGGCCTCCCAGACTACAGCATTTGCATATCAACATGAAGGAGATGTTAGCAGTCCAATTTGCCCTGATGGCTTTCAAGGATCTACTTCAACCGGGACAGGTGTTGATTCAAACAGACAACACAACAGTCATGTGGTACATCAACAAGCAGGGGGGAACCCATTCTTACCCTCTTTGCAGACAAGCTATGATTTTGTGGGAGACTGCTCTGAGTTTGCACATCACTCTTCAAGCACGGTTTCTGCCAGGAGCACAGAACTCCTTAGCAGATGTTTTGAGCAGACAAATTGTGGATCCCCACGAGTGGAAATTGGATCCTCATGTATTCCAACAGTTGACAGTGGCTTGGGGAACTCTAGACATAGATCTGTTCGCTTCTCCACTAAATTTCCAACTGCCAAAATTTTGCACAAAGATGTTTCACCCAAAAGCTTGGAAAGTGGATGCTCTATCTTTCAGTTGGAACAACCTTCACGTCTATGCTTTCCCTCCTCTGCCTCTCCTTCCCAAGGTACTCTTGAGAGTCAGACAGGACAAGCCTTGCATGATTCTAATAGCACCAGATTGGCCACGTCAGCACTGGTATCCTCTGCTGAGGAGTTTAGTACAGGAGCCTCCTTGGCCTTTGCCACCAATTCCACACCTTTTGTCCCAGGCAAGCAATCATTTTCTCAATGTCAGGGTACAGTCCCTGCATCTGACAGCCTGGCATATTCTGTTTTAGACCCTGGGGGGGGTCGCAGCTTCCTCAACAAGTTTTGAATGTCATTTTGGAAGCCAGACGACCTAGTACTAGAAAAGTTTATGCTGATAAATGGAGGAGATTTTTTCTTTGGAGCACAGCAAAGAGCTTTGATGTTTCAGTGCCTAATTTGAGTTTTACACTACAGTACCTTACTGAATTATTAGACAAGGGTTTGTCTTTCTCCTCCGTGAAAGTTCATGCTGCAGCCATTTCTGCTCACTATGATTGTGACCCTCCATTATTTTCTCACCCTTTGTTTAAACAATTTCTTAGAGGGGCAAAGAACATAAGACCCCCACGTAGAGCTCCTACTCCTTCCTGGGATCTCAATTTTGTGTTGGAAAAGCTTACTTTACCTCCTTTTGAACCAGCTGCTACGTCTGAGTTGAAGTTTTTGTCCTGGAAGACTGCCTTTTTGTTGGCCATTACATCTGCTAGGAGGGTATCTGAATTACAGGCTCTCATGGCAGTTGAACCCTTCCTGATATTTCATAAGGATAGGGTGTCCTTGCGTACTAACCCTACTTTTATGCCTAAAGTTATTTCTAATGTGGCCTTAAACCAGTCTATTCATTTGCCTACTTTTTATGCTGATCCCCAAAATAAGGGGGGAAAAAGTCTTGCATTCTTTGGATATTCACAGGCAATTACGCTATTATTTGAGCAGAACTAAAGAATTCAGACAGACTCAACAGTTATTTATTTCTTTTGCTTTGGGTTCACAGGGGAAAGCTGTTTCTAAGCAAACTATTTCTAAGTGGATTGGCCATTGTATTGCTTTTTGTTATTCTCATCATGGAAAGGATGTTCCTGCTGGGATCAGACCTCATTCCACTAGGGCTACCGCCACATCTACTGCCTTTTTAAGGGGGTAGCTACTAAGGATATTTTGGAGGCAGCTACTTGGAGTTCAGTGCACACTTTTACTAAACATTACCATCTCCCTCTTTATTCTAAGTCTTGGGCTGGGTTTGCCACTGCAGTTTTGCAGGGCATGTTGGCAGCTCCTAATGCTTTTTAGTTTGCCAGCCTCCCTTTACCTTTGCTTTGGGATTCTACCCACAGGTTATGACTGCAGCAATGTGAGACGAAGAACATAGTACAGTTTTGTACCTACCATAAATGTAGATGTTCGAGGATCCACATTGCTGCAGTCCAATTTTCCCTCCCTCCTTCCCCTCTATAGTTTGGGGTTGCTGTGTTTCTGTTGGGGGTCTTATTAGGTTATCTAGGTTGGTTGTTGGGTTTTTCTATTTTGGCTATGGCCTTTCCTTTTTAGGCCTTCTGACATCTGGGGCAAGAAAGACTGAGGATATGGCGTCGGTCATGCGCTTAAGTACTACTGCGTACTGACGTCAGTGCTGAGCTCCCATGACCGACGCCAGCCTAACACTTTGGTATTCGGGCCGACTGAGGACAGCGGACTACCCACAGGTTATGACTGCAGCAATGTGGATCCTCGAACATCTACATTTATGGTAGGTACAAAACTGTACTTTTACTATATCATTATCGATCATTTCCACGATAATTCTTTCCATTGTTTTGCCTACAAGTCTAGTGAGACTTATGGGTCTGTGGTTTCCAGGGTCCGTAGATGGCCCACCTTTATGCAGAGGGATGACTGTTGCTGTTGTCCATTCTTGAGGCACAAAGCTTGTTTGGAGGCTCAGTTGAATAGCAATTCCAGAGGATCTGATGGGTCATGTTTCATATAGGCATCCAAAAATATTGTCTGGGCCCATTGATTCAGTATTCTTGGCTTTAGATCCAGCATTAAGGAATTGGTCCCTAGTGATAGCAGGGTGAGTTATATTCATTGGTATTCATGAGGGAATTTTGAGGGGAAAAGAGGAGGAAAGTTGAAAATGAATTTGTTGGCCAGTAGGTATGCAGTATCTTCTGTCTCAGTGTAGGTTGCTCCATTTACAATGAGCTCTCTACATAATTGTGTATTGCCTTTGAGGTTGCTGACATAACTAAAGAATGTCTTGTGGTTGTCCTTGGCCTGGGAGGCCAAATTTACATCAAATTTGGCTTTGGTAGACTTTATTTGTCCTCTGAGTTGTTTGTTTAGTTTGAGAGTGTGTTCATCCTGCTTGGTGCTGCACCTCCTAATTTTTGCCATGATTTTCTTCCTTCTGTTATAAAGCTTATTGATTTTGTGATTCCACTAGGGCAGCTTGTTTTTTTTCAGTTAGTTTGATACTTTTTTCTGGTGGGTACAACTGCCTCTATGCAGCTATTAACATGCTTTTATAGGGTTGCTGTGAACAGTTCTGCATAGGCAGCAGTGTTCTCAGTTTATGTTGGCTTGAAATTTTGCCAGGTTATCATGTAATATCAGGAAATTACCCTTAGAGTAGTTCCTGCATATTCCAGGGTTAGCTGGGGATGAGGCTTTATTTTGCTTCAAAGGAGAAGATTTTGTGGTCTGACCTCACCAGGGAAGACATTACACTAGGGGGTGTGCAGCACTCTGCCATACTACTGAGAACCATATCCAGTATGGTTGCACCTCTGGTTGGTGTATTGACAATCTGGTCCAGGAAGTTTGTGTTTACAGAGTCCAGGAGTGCCTGTGCCTGTATGTTTGTTTGTTGTTGTATAGAATTCCTAGTTAATACAGGGGTAATTAATTTCACCCATGAATATGATATTGGGTTGGATGGTGACTGTTTCCAATAAGTTTAAATATGTGGTATGGGTTTCCTGGGTCATAGAGGGGGACCTATAGCTTGCAAAGAAGTGGTATTGAACTTTGCCTATACTGATCTGATTTTAATCATGTTTCGTAACAATCTTTAATCATTATTGCAACAATTCTGCCTGATTTTTGTTAGAATGTCTGTTATAGTAAAACATTTGTACTCTGACAGAACTGGTTTCCAGTAACTGTTATTTAACCATGTTTCACAGATAATAGAAATATTAATCTTGTGGAAATGTAGTAAATGTTCCATTAAAAAAATGTATTCCTAATGCTACTAGCCTTAACAGCCATCAGAGATGTATCAAATGTTGTAGTGAATTGTTAGATTTCTGTCCTGGCAAAAATCCTGATTTATGTTAATGAAATATTGCAGTGTATCTGGTGTGCAAATTGTCTTTCCTGTCTTGACAAATGCATACCATCCTAAATACATGTGTACCTAAAATTAGGTTTGGGTGATATACACATTTTCCTCTTTTTAAAATAGGCTATTTTTTCATGTAGGTATTTACCTCCAGGAATCTTCGAATTCATGCTGCTCTGACTTTCCTTTCTTTGTGATTTGTGAAAAATATGCCCTAACACCTGCACAAGCCATGCCATCTAAGAGAGCTGTAGGTTCCTACTAACAGGCAGAGTCCTTGATGATATGATTTGTGCCAATATGAATAAAAGCAGTCCATACTTCCTTACATTAAGGCATTCTAAGGCCTTTCTCACATCCTGTATTTTTGCTCACTGAGCATAACACTGTTCGATGCTCATTATCTTCCCTGCAAATGTTAAGTATCGGTTCCTGTAATAACTGAATTTCCAATAACTAGTATATCATTATTGACCAGATCTGAAGAATCTCCCAATTCTAATTCAATATCTACTCTTGTCAGTTGTTAGAACGGAATGATCATAATCACCATTAGTCTTTATTAATTTCACTGTTTTAATTGCATATTACATTTGCAAGTATACAATTCTCGTGCAGCTATCTTTGTACTTCCAGAACATGAGCCCAGGTTGTCAACTTCGAGCTTTCTCCTCTTTTTTTTTTTTCTTTTTCTTACAGTAATGTTCTTCAGCCCTTCCAATTACAATGTTGATTTCTTCCTTTTCACCTGCCCCGTGTCTTGTTTTATTACCTTCTCTGTTGGAAAAACAATGCCTTTTTCTGTAGACTGAATGTTTTCTGATTGAACAATGTTATCATTCCCTGTAATCAGTATGTTACATAACAAAGCAGTGTCCTTTGAGTACATATCCTATTTGCATTAAAGGCATTTATCAGTTTTTTTCTTCCATGTTACTTATTGTGAGTTTCTTCCTTTCTGCCTTTTTTCTTCTACAGTCTGAATACTCAGATTGCTGATTATTTGTATCCTGAATTCCAACATTGTCACCAGTAGTATCATGTTTAATAGGGGTTGAGTGATCTTACTGACAATAGTTAATTTCTTTTCTAAATGTATTCTGTATGCACTTTGCCTAACAATATTTACCTCATCAGCCCAGCCATTAATATATGTAACAACAGTTTTCCAAGCAATGTGAGTTGCACAAGTGCAATCATCATCATCAGTAAGTCTAGATTTACTAATGATAGTGGAAGGCAAATCATCCAGCTTTTGACATGAGGAGCATAGGTCACCAATATCATCAGGTGTTACCTTTAAATATACATAGCATTTAGTACACTGTTCATGAACCCTGTGCTTTAGCAAGTTATTAATGGTATGCTCATTTACTGTATCCATTTTTAGCTACAAATGAATAAAGAATTCTAAAAGAAAAGAATAACCAGAATCAGTGCAGAATTCAATGAAATTTGAAGTCGGCTTTTATGAGAAAATAACACAATATGCAACTAAATATTACATTAAGTACACTGAGCTAACCTTATACCAGGGGAAGTAATTCATAATATCATCACTCTTACCTATTGTACCAGTTGTGCCAGTCACACTGACATGCTGGATTTCCTTTATATTGCTTGCAGTAGCACACCATTATAACAGAAAAATCATAGAAAAAAAATAAATTATAAATCTCCCCTGGCTAAGCACTTGCACAATAAATGATAAACCAACACAAGAGTGTTTCTTATATACCCTGGATTGTCCTGGCTATAGTCTGTGTGAATTCATAGCTGACTAGGCCCCTTGGGATGGCTATTGTTTGCCTGTCTACAATCTGTCCTTTACTAACAACAGACAGTGAAAATAAGAGGTAAAGCAACAACATAAAGAAATCCTGCCTTCACTTACAGACCAACACTGGATTATTTCAATTATTGCAAGGTATCATCTTTAAAATGAGAAAACTGCAGGTAAAACTGCCACATCTACACAACTTGTATATAGTACAGTTACAAAAATGTGATTTGTTCTTATAAAGTGATTTAAATCATTTTCATATTTATGTCAGTTGTCAATAAGTGTGCTTGGCAAATGCATCAGTGTGGTAAACCCCCAAAGTCGATCTAGAGGAATGCAACTGCTAATAATAGTAGGTATCCAGCTTGTACGCCTGCTGAGATATTGCTTGTTGAACTTTAAAAATAAATAAAATTAGTGTTTATTGACACCTATAGTCAAGAATTTAAATGTTAGCACTATAATCTGTATGAAAGGTAGTGTATGTTGAACAACTATGCTGGTTATAGTTTTTGAGTAGGAATTATGGCTCAGGAGTTATGAACATTTGTTTGAGCAATGGTTTTAGTAATTTATTTTCTGTAAAAAAAAAAATAGAAAAACTCAAGATGCACATTTTTTTCTTTTTTGTGACGGCAGGTGGAACACTTCTTTCATAGTGAAGACATAAACTTTGGAATAGATATTAGAAAATATTTTACTCAGAAATAGTGGATTGATTAACAGGCTGCTATCAAGACTGTGAGACATCAGATGTCTTAAAGATACTGGGGCTGGGGAAGAGGTGAACTGGGGGGAAATATATAGGTTGGTCAGCTGCAGAGTGCTAGCTGTACCAAAAAAAAGCTAAGTCAGTCAGCCAGTCTTGTGTTTTTTTTTTCCTGTTATTTCCAATGTATGCATGTTGGCCACACTGCACATCACAGCATGTTGGGAGGAATCCAAACAGGGAGCAGTACAGGTGAGATCAGCCTGAAGATTCACAGAGAAGTGGTGGGAGGCAGTATTGGCAGAATGGTGAAGAAATTCAGAGGCTCAGACAGTCACAAAAGGCTCTTGTCAAAGCTAAAGATTGATTTATAGGTGCAAGCTAGCCAGAGAATGGAGAACATAGCAAAGGGTATGTTCTAGGATAAAAGTGCCTGCATGTGCCTGAGACCAAATTTCTTAGATCATATTGTGATCTTAAGCAACTATTTGCCTCAAAACAGAATCACTGGAGGTGGAACACTTCATGGGAAAGCAAAGATAGGTAATTTTCTTCTACAAGCTTCATATTAGCTGCCTTTCTATCAGCAGCCAGACATTTTCAGCCCTTCAGGAGATCCAGAGACCAGTTATGTCAAATTCAGGAGGCCAGGCAGTCACTTTGGTTGCATAAAGGGATAAAGCCCTGATGACAACTCTGGGGACGTGAGTCCTATTAGCAGCTTGGGAGACTGATTGGGTGACAGGGAGGACAGATATGCCTATCCTGGAGGAGTGTAGTGATGGCATCATTTCTTGAGATACAGCAGAGGCTGGAGCACAGAAATATAGGACATTGGGCTGAAGGGGGGGGGGGACTGAGAAAGGTGTTTCTGCCCTGTGGCCATGGCCATGACATATGCTTGGTGTAGCTCTCTAATGCTCCATCCCAGTCTACATCAGGATTGATGCTGGCATGACAGGAGACAGATAAGGCCAAAGAAAAGTCCCTCATCTGACAGATGACAGCCTATATGCCAAGCTCATCCTGCCTGCATGCTCGGGAAGGAATCTATCACCTGCAAACCTACATGGGGAGCTACGGATTCTGGCTCAGAGCAGTACTTCTCTTTCTGATGGGACACCCTCCAGGTGAGGGGGAAACCAGGAATCTGTCAGAGTGAGACGTGTGGGGATATTGGACCTGCAGGAGGCCTGGCAGTCAACAGACAGAACTATACTTGCTATGCTGTGTCATTTGCAGCCTTGTTAACCATATCAGCATGTAGGGATGATATTGAGCATGGAGTATTAGAGAGAACACCAGCCAGAAGTAGCAGAAAGGCAACATTAACAGTAGAGCAGTAGAAAAGGAAAGTCAGAGTCTTGTATATCACTAAAGATCTATGTGTTGGGTGCAAAGTAACCTGGGAGCAGGGCCCCTGGTGGAGGGTAAGTTTCAAGAAAAATATAACTACAGGTGCTTCAGACCAGATCCCCTGGATGTAGGTTCGGATCAGGTGGTGATCTTAAAGTACTGTGAATCTGGAAACAGACTCCCTGTAGGCAGGTAAGTGCAGTTATAGGCAAGGAAGGTTTGGAAGATGGTCAGTAAACAATACCCTGTATTAAAAAAAAAAAAGCTAGCCAGACTTACAATTACTTTTGAATTCTTTGGATATCTGTGCTCAGCTAGGCTGCAATGAACTGAAAAAAAAGGTAAGTAAAAAAATTAGAAAAGTGGGGAGAAAGGCATAGCTATCTTAAACAAATAGAAATGTGTAAGTAAGCCCAGTTAGCCTCTTGTCCATCAGCCACTTAGTACTAGTGGTTAGCACAGCCCCGCAAATAGTTAGAAATGCAGAAATCAAAACAAACCAAATAAACACCCTAAGCTAGAAATAGTCATTGGTATTCAAACAGCTAAAAGTAGCAATGATCTTAAAAAAAAATGCCTCTCTAGTACAAGTTAGAGCTGAGGGGAGGAAAACACCATTTGGTTAATTCACCAATTCATCACACTCAGGCCACAGACTAGAGGCGGAGGATGTGCCAAACATCTTAAACCCTACAGGATCTGCTTTCATCAGATATTTTATTGTTTAGGTAGGTTATTAGTAGAGGCTATGGGTGGCAGAGGTTGAAGGAGGCAAAAGGGCATCACATAGTTGAGGTATCCCAGATGGGTTGGCAGTGGGGCTGAAGGACTTTTGAGGAGGGCTGGACTTTGGGGCAGGTAGGAGGAAGGGGAGGTTGAAATGAAATATTCCAGTGCGCAGAAGGATGATGTAAGAATTTTGCAGCGGACTACCTTAATAGCAAAACAGTAAAATGTCAATTTTCTGCATCAGAAACAGTATACTTTAACAGTAAATATTGTAATAGGGTAATATTCACCTCTGTAATGCTCCTTCTCAGTTTGGTACAAAAAAAGTGTCATACATTCTTTAAGTACCTCATGGGAATCTACAGAGTCTAAGCTGGTACACTCATTCAAAAACAGCTAATATGAATAATCTAAAGATATAAGATGAAAGGTACAAGACAGGTATGAGGGAGTATTTTGTTTTTATAAAACAGGTGGTATGTAATTAGAAAAACATTCCTAAAGAGATGTTATCATCAAAAAGCTGTAGGAATTCAAGAAAGTACTGGACTGACTGAGGGTATTTCCTGTGGTGGCTAGATTGAAAACTAGAAAGAAATAACTATACTTTTGGTTAAGTATGGAATGCAACTTATTCAAAGAGTGGGTAAATGGTCCGAGGTAGGCCAAGTGGCCATTATCTGCCATCAGAACCTACATTTCTGTGTTTCTTGTCTGAGGTCTTACAAGTATTACTTTACTTAGATTAGCAAACCCACTATAATCTTTAAAGCTAGTATGTAGGCTTGTAAGGTTTATTTCGCCTTTGCATCTTTGCCAAGACTGATGTCTGGGAACACAAGACAATAATCTAGTCTCCCTGAAGACGCACAGCCAGCCACCAGATTACTGAGGGAACTATATTTTGACAGAAGCCTGACCATTGTTAGATTAACTCTTTAATATTACCTGACTATGTATTACTGAGCTTTTGACAATGTGAAACAGCAGTCTCTACAATATTTTATCAATTATGCTTCATCTTACAGTTGCTGTTCTTACCATATTCTGTCAAATAGATCTTCACAAACATAATCCAGTCATAGCTCTTAAGTAGTCTGGTTGCATTATTAAAATGTTGCTATAAAATTAGCTCACAGGTAAGCTATGACGCATCTTAATACTGCATTACCTTCTATGAAACAGAGAACACAGTCTAGTGCTGAAATTGTATCTTGAAAATAGAAAGTACGGTTAACTTTAAGCAGAGTAACAATAATAGAAATGTGCAAACAGGCATTTATGAAAATAATGTAAACACTTTACACAACTTGATGTACAAGTTTAGAATACTAGAAATTGAAATTGCATACCTTAGGGAATTTGTGAATAAGGGTATAGTACCAAAAAGTTTAAGAATTTGTAAATACCCAAACAATGTGATAGAAGGCACAGAACTACATAAGGAATTAATAGATATTTTTAATCAATGTGGACTGGAAATGTTGAAAGCTATGATTAAACATAATGAACATCAAAAGACATTATTACATAACAGATAGAGGAGGTTAGCCACATTGTTGTCAATGATCTGATGTTTACCATAGAAGGAGAAAAGGAAAAAAATACTTGAATATAGATGAACAGTGCCTTATCAGTAGAAAGTCAAAAAAGCTGGATAGAGATATTTTAGAATATAAAGACAAAACACATTACCCTAAACCTAAGGCACTTAGGGACAGAAATATGAATGGACAAGGACAGACTGGTTATTTTGAGGATAGAGAACCATATAGAAAGGTTTGGGGTGAGACTGGTTTTACAGAGGATGAGGCTAACTGGACAGACCCTTTAGAATACCCCCTACTGAAGATCCAAGAGATTGAAAAACAGAACCCCCCTCCCAATTATATAGAGAATTACGTATGGAGGGAAGCAAAAGGAATAAGAGAGGGCAGAAGGGGAAGAACAACTAATTCAACCAATACATTTGATAAACACCAACAATAATTTTGAATATTAACAATTTTAACATTTTTTAATTATAGTAACATTGAGCTTACACTAGATCATTTCAATTTATTATCAAAAGGTTTTAAATTTATCCTCCAAAGAAAAGGGGTATTTAACTAAAGTACTGCTAGATTTTAAGATGTCAGGAAAATTAACCTAGAACTAATGATGTCCCTCAAATAACCACAAAAGAAATAACAATGGTATCAAAAAGAAAATCACATTTAATCCACCCCTCCATCCCCAGTTTAAAAACTTTGAAGTAATTGTTGAGAAGGAAATTAGGAATGTTTTTTGAAGGGCAAATGTAAACTAAATTTAGCTATGGGAGAAAAGGAAATATTGGAAAAGATCAGTAATAATAAAAACATCAAAGTAATGAGACCTGACAAAGGTGGAGGGGTAGTCACCATGGCCACAATTACATATGAAGGAAAAATGTATGACATCTTGGGAGACACTGATAAATACAACAGGGTATCTAAAAATGAAATACACATTTCTTATCGAAAAATTGATTTAACAATTAATGACATGTTGGCTGAAGGTTTAATCAACCTTGATAGTTACATCTACATGCGAAATGACAGACCTAAAACCCCCTCCATCTTTGGAATACCTAAAATGCATAGAAACAAACTTGAACCCCCCCCCCTTTGAGACCCATAGTAGCAGTGGCGGACTCAAAAACTGCCCCCATAGCCGAATACTTGGATGTAAAATTAAAAAAAGCTATGGGTAAACAACAACTTGATTATAAAAGAATCATGGGACTTTTTAAGATGTATAAAACAAGAAATGTATACTAACAGCGTTATATTTGTCACCACTGATATTATTGATTTATTTACAAGCATTCCACATGACAGAGGGTTGGCGTTCTTTGAAGAAGCCCTATTACAGAATAAAACATGCAACGCAATGATTTTTCTCTTATTTCAACATTTAATAGAACTTGTACTAAAGAATAACTACATATTCTTTAGTGGGGAATTGTTTCAGCAAATAAAATGAGTTGCCATGGGGCTACATGTGCCCCCACATATGCAAATATAGTATTACCAGCTTGGGAAGAAAAATTCATATACCATTCTGAATACACAAAATGCTGGGTACTATACAAAAGATACCTAGATGATATCTGTATTCTATGGACCGCATCTATAGACAAGCCAAATGAATTAATGGCCTATAAAGGGAAAACTACAGAATGTTTACAGTTCACTCATAACATTTCCCATGACACACTAAATTACTTGGATGTGACTATACAAAAAATGCATAATGGGTTTAAATCTAAAATATATAGGAAGGAGACATTTTCCATCTCCTACCTTCACTACACAAATGCTTACCCCTTCCATCAAAAAAGTATAATAAAAGGACAGTATGTTAAATGTAGTAGAATGACATCCAATGAGGAAGACTTTGCGACATAATGTAACTTCCTAGAGACCCTATTCAAAGAAAGAGGATATCCTGAGAAGTTAATTCAAGAAGTTAAAATTGAGGTTTCAGAAGGAAGGAAAGATAGATTTAAACCCATATTAGGGGAGATCATATTGACAGATGACGCAGATGGGGAGAGGACACAAATACAAAAACAAATAGCGAATAGATACCATAGGGCTTTTATTACAGAATACAATGGAAATGTCAACAATGTGAAACATTACTGAGAGGGAATGGGAGAGGTTTACTGCACTGACTGACATTAAAGAGATTGAGAAGGCACCTATAACTACTGCATATAGGAAAGTACAAAATTTAAGAGATTCTAGAAGGAGACAAGAGTAGAAAAAACACACAGCTAGTGAAGAGAAAAGGAACATATAAATGTGGAATATATTCCCAATGTCCATTCATTTTACAAAAAGAGGCAGCCCATATAAAAAGTAGGAATAAAAGTATAGAAGGAAAGAAATATTAGAATTGTAACATGGCAGGCTTAGTTTACTTAGCATATGTGAAGTCTGTGAAGCGTTTTATATAGGGAAAACCGAAGACTGCTCAAGAGAAGAATATACGAGCATAATTATGACATTCAGACCAAGAACGAAAAAAAAAATGCTCAGTACAAGCATACCAAGAAATGTACAAAAGCTAAGATATGATGTAAATCTTTATTCATTCCTTACTGTTAGGACTTTGGTTCTGTCCTTGGAACTGACACGGCCATTTCCAAGCTCGCTCCAGCCAAAAACTCTCAGCTAAGACCTACCCATAATGCCCCTTTCATAGTTACTCCAGATCTCATTTGCCGTGTTCCTCGTCAGATGTGCCTAGCCATCTCTCTCAAAGCTAAGTGGAAACTTGTAATTTTTGGTGTAGTTTCTCTTCAAACTTTCTTGTTTTTTAGTCAGTTTAGCCTTTTCTTATCATCGCCTATAACCTACTTCTATCTCCTACCCTTTACCTTTGGTAATTAAATCTATACCATCGTTGGTACTGTTCCTCTCTCCTGCCTTTGGTAGGCCTTTCTTTGCCACTTGTGATAGTTTTAAAATACCATAGTTGGTATTCTCTCCCTTTTCTTTCCTTCTTATTGTTGTTTCATTTAGAACCCCCCTTTTTTGCCTGTACTATGTCAAAGTTAAGTTGGGGTTTAAACAGTGTGACAAGTGTGGGCGTAGGATGCCCAGCTTGGATGGCCACGCTCGATGTGTTTACTCTTTGGGTGTGTACCATATTAAAGCTGATTGTGACATCTGTGCTAGTTTTTGCAATTGCACGCTAGCAGTGCGTAAAAATAAGCTTATTTTGAAAGGTTTAATCAAAGTGCCTTTTTCAGAGGCTCTATCTGGGTTGGAGGTCTCACCACCTCCAAAGACCAAAAAACACAAGAAAAATGGAGTCACTCAGTCCCTACATCTCCATCAGTTACAGAACCGAATCTGCTCTGTGCTTCTCCGGCACCCTCTGTGCAGACCTCTTTGGCACCAGGCCCTGTGATCTCTTCCTCTGTGCCATCTCTGATGTTGACTCCTATTTTGGTTCCAGCCTCAGCACCACCAGCTTCAGTGCCATCCTTGGTTCTGACATTGGCTTCCATGACTATACCTGTTTTGGCACCATCCCTGGCCATGGTGCCGATAGCTTCTTCGGCTCCACAGTTTATGACCTCTGCTCCTAAAGTCACATATTTCCCAAGAACCAGATACTCTCCAACATACGACCCTTTTTTGGGACAGCGGTTTAGCCCCTTTCTTGAAAGACCAGATTTTCCTTCAGCAGCCTCCTTTAGATGCACCAGGAGCCTTTCTGAACTAGATGTAGTGCGGTTGTGGACCAGCTTCTGGCAGCTAGGGGATTACCCACTCCAACTAGACCTTCCATCCCCTTTGGTTCGGAATCCTTCACAACATATTCTCCTGTTTATCCTCCTCTGGCCTCTTCCCAGGCCCTGGAGATCTTGGTACCAATGTCCACCCTGGTGCATACTGTCTCAGCTCCGACTAAGGATTTTTCCCTGTCGGCAGAGACCACCCTTGCTGCATCAGCTCCATTGGAGCTGGTGCACTTTCGGATAATGTTTGGACTGTCGGCACCTTGGTACCTAGTCCGGCTCCTTTTTTTCACTGGCTTCCATCTATGTCCATGGCTCTGATGGCTTCCAGTCCTCTCTGAGCTCTCCTCAGGAGCAGGGTGTGACCTCGGTTTCGAGGTTGTCCTTCTTGGTTCCAGAATCCCATCCATCCTCGGGCAGGCCTCCTTTCCAGGTGATGGAGAGGGTTCTTGCCTCCGCAGGCTCACAGTCACCATCAATGACTTCATCATCATCATCAGAACCCCCCCCCTTAGCATGCAGCTGTCCCATCCCCCTACTTTTGGATCCCAGGCATGGGAGTCACAAGACCCCCCCTTTGAACGGAACCCTTTCTCTGGAGTCCTCCTCAGAAGATCCCAATGGGGAGCCATCCTGGAAGAAACAGTGCAAGAGGAAGCACCTTGATTCCCCTGAGGAATCTATCACTGAAGACACTGATTATGATGAGAGAGAAGGGTCCCCATAGTCTCCCCAGATGACGTCTCATTCAGAGATATTCTTGAAATCCTCAAGCTGCGGGGAGACTGGAAGTCCTCCAACCCTTCTTCTGAGGAATCAGTGTTCTTGCAGGCCTTCCGTGCCCAGCCATCTACTTTCTGGGTGACCCCACCTGCAGATGAGCTTATTAAGCTGATCATACAGTGTGCCTGGAATGCCCTGGATAACGTAGAACTTGCCCCCCGGAGGCCGGACAAAATTCTATCCACACCTGAAGACCAGCCCCACTGGTCCAAACAGTTGACAGTTGATTCCATGGTTGTGGTGGCGGCCACCAAGAGGGAACTGGCAGAAGATAGTTCCACTGTCCATCCTCTGAACAGGGAGTCTTGGGCCATGTACAGACTAGGGAAGTAGACCTATGCTTCAGCGACCTTTGCCATTCAGTTGCTGAACTATCTGGCACACTTCATTTGCCTTCAAAGAGACCTAATCTCTGAAAGTTTTCCTCTTTGGCAGGGGGACTGCCTGATGAGGTGCGTGACACTGTCACCTCCTAGCTAGCTACCCTTGAATCCATCTCGAACTCCTCGATGCACTTGATATCTGACACCACCGGGGGGGGGCAGCTCGAACTGCCACATCAGGCATTGTCATGAGACATAATGCTTGGATGCGGTTGTGTGATTTTGCAGACCCCTTTAAATCTTCCTTCATAAATGCGCCTGTTGATGAATCTGCACTTTTTGGTCCCAAAGTATGAGACACACTAGCACGAAGTGAGAAAGATGAAAAGACCTTGTCTGCTGTGGGCATACGCTTTTTCAACTCCCAGAGGTCCTACTCCAGGAACCAGAAGGGAGGAAAAATGTGGTTCACAAAATCCTAAGGATCTTTTCTTGACACTCGTGAGCAATCCCCCCAGGGCAGAGGAGGCAACTCATCTCGAAGATGCCTCTTTCAGGTTAGAGGGGGTCCATGTAACCAGGGCGCTAGAGATTTCTTCTCTGGCTGACCCTACCAGCGCTCCTGAGCAGGAGCCCAATTGCTTTCCTCTGGAAGCAGTCAGGGTCATTTTTTCTCTGCACCTACCAGCCTGGCAACTTATTACTACTGATGTTTGGGTGCAGAGAATAATATCCAGAGGCTACCAGATACCATTCGATTTAACTCCCAGACCCATCAAACAAATCCCCAATGTGCCACCCAATCAGAGGGAAGTAGCAGCCTTAGAAATAGAAAAGCTGCTAAGAAAGAGTCATCCAACCAGTCCCACCAGACCAGAGGATCCGGGTTTTACTTGAGGTTCTTTTTAGTGCCAAAAAAGACAGGGGACTGAAGACCGATCCTGGATCTTAGCCTACTGAACAAATTTATCAAACCTCAAAAATTCCGGATGGTCATGGTACAGTCCATTATCCCCTTCCTAGGGAGGGACAACTGGATGTGCTCTATAGACCTCCTGGAGGTTTCTCTGCTTCCAGCTGGGAGCCAATCACTACCATTCAGTCTCTTGACAGCCCCCTGAGTGTTCACCAAATGTATGGCAGTTGTAGTAGCTAATCTTTGACTACAAGGATTCCAGGTGTTTCTGTATCTAGACGATTGGCTCCTTACCACTCTGACCAGGAATCTTCTAATCCACAGCCTCTCTTACACTCAAGGCCTCATTCTCCACTTGGGGATTACAATCAACAAGAACTAATCTCAAATGTCCCCACCAAAAACACTGGAATTCATTGGAGCAGTCTTCGACACAACATCTTGTCAGGCTTTCCTCCCTCCTCACAGGCTTTCAAAAATAAGGCACCAAATCCAAGCCCTCCTTCCACAGAGCTATGTACCAGCATGCCTTGTACTGCAACTCTTTGGCTCCATGGTGGCTGCCATTACTCTAGTACCACTGGCGAGGTTGTACATGAGAATACTACAGTGGCTCCTTTCTGCACAATGGTTGATCTTAACTCACCCACTCGACCACATGATATGTCTTACAAACCTTTGCAAGGAAGAAATGCTATGGTGGATGAAGTCACAATCTAATCTTTGGTGTTGACCATTCTGTCTCCCCCAGCCTATGGCCATGGTGACCACGGATGCCTCCCTGTTAGGGTGGGGGAGCATTTCCAGGGAAAGATGGTTCAAGGCACCTGGTCCCCCATGGAGGCCAATTTGCACATAAATGTCCTGGAACTGAAGGCAGTTCTCTTAGTGTTGCAAGCGTTCCATACATCCCTACCTTCTGGGACCATTGCAGTTCAGTCGGACAACATGTCAGTCATCTGGTATATCAACAAGCAAGGTGGAACCAGGTCTTACCCCCTGTGTTGGGATGCCATGAGGATTTGGCACTGGGCAATATCTTCCAACCACTTTCTTATAGCAACGCACATTCCCAGAAGTTCCAACCTTATTGCGGACAATCTGAGAAGGAACATCCTGATGCCTCACGAGTGGTCCCTCAATCCTGTAATAGTGGATTGTATTTTCCACCACTGGGGCAAGCCTTGCTTCCCCCTTAAACAACAAATGCAGAAGCTACTTTGCCCTGATTCCTCCCTCAGGGGGAACCCCCAAGGGATGCTCTAATGCATGATTGGCCCCCAGGTCTACTGTATGCCTTTCCCCCATTTCCCCTCATTCTGAAATTCCTTCAGAAAGCTCAAAGGTTGAGAAGAAAAGTGATCCTCATTGCTCCTTATTGGCCCCATCAAGTCTGGTTCCCATTCCTATGGCCTCATCTGATTCACAGCCCATGGATTCTGGATCATTCCCAAGGTCTGTTATCTCATCCTCAGGGACTGGTTCATCCCAAGCTCCACAGTCTCAAGCTCACGGCTTGGTTCCTCCACTTCCAGTGATTGCCAGGCTGCCTGATATCACATCTCCTGTTCGTGGAATTCTTCTGGCTTCACACAAACCTTCCACCAGGAAAGTTTACTCTAGTAAATGGACTAGGTTCTCTATTTGTGCCTAAGCTCAGAACTTAGATCTTTTCTCTATGCTTATTCAAAAGATCCTACAATACCTGATGACTCTTCTACATGCAGGAGCTTCAACATCGACAATCACTGTACATTTAGCAGCTATTGCTAATTTTCATAATGGATTTGATAATTCTTTGGTTATGTCACACTGCCTGTGCAAGACCTTTTTGAAAGGAGTATTACATGTTAAACCTCCTGTCAAGCCCCCATAGAACCCTGGGACTTGACCTTGATACTTCAGTCTCTCACAGGCCCTCCTTTTGAGGCTTTTGATTCATGTGATATAAAGTTTTTGTCATGGAAGAGACTACTTCTAGTAGCACTTACCTCAACGAGAAGAGTATCTGAGCTGCAGGCCTTGAGTGTCGAGAGACCATACTTGAACTCACACAGGGGTAGGGTGTCCCTTCGTACTGATCCTTCTTTCTTGCCCAAGGTCATTTCTGGATTTTCCATTAACCAATCTATTGACTTGCTGTTTTTCTTCCCTCAACATTCTAACAGGGGGGAGTACCTTTTGCACACCCTTGATGTGCATCGGCAGCTTCGTTGTTATTTGGACAGAACTAAATCTTTCAGGAAAACAGATCAATTGTTTGAGGCCTTTGCAAGACCCAGATTGGGTAAACCTGTCTCCAAAGTGATTTTATTCTCCTGGCTTAGAAATGTCACTACCTTTATCTACCAACAGAATAAGCTATCCTTACCTTGCAGAATAAATGCTCATTCTACTAGATCGATGGCTACTTCTGTAGCTTTTCATTCCAGAGCATCTATAGATTATATTTGTGCAGCAGCCACCTGGGCAAGACCTCATACCTTTATCTGTCATTACAAATTGGATTTGGCCTCCAGGGGACGAGCATCATTTGGTTCTATGGTGCTCAGGAATATCCTTCCTTAGGGTCACCCAGTAATCAAGTAGCTGGGGACCTGGTCCTAACATTAAGGAATGAGTAAAGATTTACAACATCAGATAAAGAAGTTATGTCTTACCATAACGTTCCATCTGTGTTGTAGATCTTTATTCATTCATTACTTCCCGCCCTGCTTCCCCCTGCCTGGACTCCTGGTGGACTTTAGGAACTCCTGGTTAGGGTATTTCCTTGGACAGGGCCCCCTACTATTTTTCTCTTACTATCTTTATTCTATATGGCGGGCAAACTTGATCAGGAGTAACTATGAGAGGGGCATTATGGGTAGGTCTTAGCTGAGAGTTTTTGGCTGGCACAAGCTTGGGAACGGCTGTGTTGGTTCTGAGGATGGAACCAATGTCCTAACAGTGAATGAATAAAGATCTACAACACAGATGGAACGTTATTGAAAAATGATATGGTGCTGGCTCGCCATTGAACAATTATATGGTGCTGCTTACTGTGATGGATTTCAAGTCTTCTTAAGACACTCAGTTTTGCTGGCTGGACTCTGCTGAAATCACAGTCTGGTTATATTTTCATTCACAGTCTGTTGCATACAGAAACTTGCAGAATATACACTGATGAGAGAATATACTTTGCAGCATCAACTTAGAGCAGTAACAAATATTTTTTTATAATAAACCAAACGGACTAACATTGTAGCTTAAGGCACTGTTCCACTTTACTTCTCATATAGTACAGATGATGTGAGAGATATAACATTTACCTCGAGACAAATGTGTCTCTACCAATACCCCTAACATAACTGGATTAATACAGATCTTTATATACAATTTTAGTCATGCACATACATATACATTTCCTCTTGGTATTCTATTTTGGAGAATTGTTCATCCTGTAGAAACAATACTAATTGTTGCAGATGCTGACTTAATATTATTTTTAAGCTTCCTTGTTTAACAATGTCTTGTCACATTTTTGCTGAATTTATAAGAGGCCAGCTTTTCTGACAGTGTGAACATCCTGTATTCTATTTGGATCTTTGTATAAGAACATCTGTTCTTGTGCCAATGCTGATAACAGTGTCATAAACATGTCCTGTTGTCCATTCTTTTTACACATTGTCACAGTGTTCTTTAAAAGCAGATTTAACATTTTTGCACTTGCATAAATCCTGTTTTTAAGTCTGTAAGGGAAAATGTCCATTCAGCAGATTCCTTATTTTCCAAGCCACAGTCATTTAGTATGGATGCTGATCACATATTACTAAACTCTGTTTCTGCATTTAAGCAAACTTTATTTTACACCTTATTTATGTTACATATTTGTGACAAAATTACTTTCAACCTTAAAACCCTGTTGAGCATAATCTTACAATTATGGTAAGACATATCTTCCTTTTTCTGTTCTTTGTTTTAGAGGATATACCAAAAGATTTAAGGGGTGGACCATGGGAAACATGAATAGAATATAGAAAATTATGGTGGCAAGTTACACTAGAAGCCAATAAATTCCCAGGCCTAAATAAAAGTATATCCATCACCCCACTTTTAAAAATGAGGGCTGCAAAGTTATAATAGGGAGAAAACAAAAATGTTCTAGGATAGTTTTTAATTGAAAAACAAAACCAGCTTTTTGACTTTGTACAATATATAAGAAGACGTGAAGGCCTTATTTAATGGGAACACAGTATTTTTTCAAAAAATAAAATATTTAAAATGTCCACTAGATGGAGCTTTAACACAATATTCCAAGATATGCAATATACTTGGTTACGTTTACAGATTTAGATAAAAGTATTAATTTAAAATGGTGATGCCGCGGTGGTACTGCGGTAGCGTTGTTACCTCACAGCAAGAGGTTCTCCCGTTCGATTCTCGACGTGGCTTGGGAATGCCTTCTGTTTGGAGTCTGCATGTCCTCCCCGCAGTTGGGTAGTGTTCGAAAGGCATGCATGCGTAAATGGGCGTGCCTTCGTTGAAGGTTGGGCGTCGAGCTGGCACCTTGGCTTTTCGTAAAAATCTACTGCCAATCATTAGCGGACCAGAATTCCGCTGTGGTGACCCCTTACTGGGAAAAAGCCGAAAGACAAACAACAACAACATTAATTTAAAATGGTATTTTCATGCTGAAAGGTCTAACTAACAAATGTACAGCTTGTTTTATTTGATGTTTTTAAACAAAAAGTTTTCTTCCTTTTTATACAACAAGATGATTTGTTTTAAATGGGGCTTAATTGGAGAGTTGATATTATTGGATATAATAATCATTGCATGCATATAGAACAGGACCTTGACAAGTTGTATTTGGCATCTGAAGAAACTGTGTAAAAATGAAAACACAGTGTTAAAGCGTAAATGTGTGTACCGAGTTTTAGAGAATAAAGCTGACCTGAAGAAATTTTACTGCAAGTACCAGTGTCTTCTTCTTTCCAATTGCCATTGTTCAGGTTACCCACCAAAGAATACTGGTTGCTTTTAAAAAGTACACGTCATGTCATTCAAACACTCCTTGTATACCGTAGGGCATAAAGGTGCTGTTCAGGCCTACCATAATTAGAACTGAATGCCCCAGTAGGAGCACAGTCCAAGGACCCAAGAGTTAACCTGTACATCCAGGAAGGCAAAAGACTAGGGGGGATGGATAGATGGATGGAGGGAGTGAATATTGCAGCAGTGAAGGCAAAAACATCTACCGTTATGGTAAGATTTTACACAACTGTACTATGTCCTTATATTCACTGCTGCAGTATTCCTAACAGATGTGAAAATGCCAAAGCTCAAGAGGAAATGTGGGAGGGGAAGGAGCAGAAGAGCCCCCTAAAAAAGTAATGAAGAACGGCAGTAGGAAAACCAGCCTTAGCTCTAGTGATACCATTCAACTTGTAGTGCTTGGTAAAGGTTTGCACAGAAGTTCAGGTAGCTTCCTCAAGAATAGAATTGGTATCTGCGTCCTTGAAAAAAGCAGCCGAAGAAGCCACATCTCTAGTAGAATGAGCCTTAACTCAAGAAGGAAGGCTTTTGCCATAAAAAGTGTAACAAAAGGAAATGGCCTTAGAAATCTAAGAATAGTTGTTTGCTTGGATACAACAAGTTCCATAGACCTAGGATGAAAAGAAACAAATAGCTAATCTGATTTTCTAAAAGTCTTATCCAAATAAACCCTGAGTTGTCTGTTCATGTCCAAAGTATGCAGCACCCTCTCACTGTCAGATTGCAGACAAGGGAAAAAGGTAGGCAGATTAATAAAGTAATTCAGTGATAGCTCATTAACTACCTTACGCATAAAAGAAGGGTTAGTGTGTAAGGACACCCTGTCCTCATGAAAAACCAAAAAAGAGGATAAGCCATAAGAACCTGCAACTCAGACACCTGTCCGGCAGAAGTAAGAGCTAACAAAAGAACAGTCTTCCAGGAAGAATGTGTCAAGGAAACTGAATCATTGGGCTCAAAGGAGCCTGAGTCAACTTCTCCAAAACAAAATTAAGATCCCAGGGAGGAGGAACAGGCTTCCTGGGAGGTCTAATGTTAAGGACAGCTTTAAGAAATTGTTTAACCTCAAATCTAGAAGCTAAAGGAGGAGAAAGAGGTAGGCAAGCAGAGATAGCTGATAAGTGGGCCTTAATAGAAGAATAGGCCAAACCAGCATTGAGCAATTCACACAAATAAGAGAGAACTAAAGGAAAATCCACAGTAAGTGGGTCCAGGTTATGAGACAGAGACCAAATAGAAAACCTCTTCCATTTGGATAAGTTTGATTTCCTAGTAGTAGGTTTCCTGGCCTCCTGCAGGACTTGCAGCACATCCTGAGAAAAAAAGCTGTCTGTGAGGAATCAAAATGCTATCACCCACAATGTCCATTGAAGCCTAGACAGGTGAGGATGGATGAGAAATCTCTTGTCTTGTGTGATTAGATCCACCCAGTGAGGTAACTTGTGATGTTTACCCCTGGCTAGATGCAGAAGAAGTAAAGGGAACCAGTGCTGTCATGGCCAGAAAGGGAGTCACCAAGATTTTGGGAGCATCGTGTTGAATTTTGAACAGGGCTTTTGCAATGAGAGGAAGGGGAAAGGATGCATAAAGAAACATCCCATTCCAAGAAAATGAGAGGGCATCCACCTTCCACACCAGAGGACCTAGGACTCTGGCATAAAACAGAGGAAGTTGTCTGTTCAGAGGGGAGGCAAAAAGATCCACTTGAGGAGTAGCCCACTGGTGGATAATGTCCAGAAACACATCCCTGTGAAGCATACATTTTTGGGACTTGAGTTAAAGACCTGCTCAATGTCTACCATAATGATCTGACCAGAAGGAATATAAACTGCCTGAAGATTCACTTGATACTTGACAGCAAAATCCCATACCAGATGTGACAACTGGCAAAGAAGATGAGATCTCATTCCTCCCTATTTGTTGATATACCACATCAATGTTGTATTGTCTGTGAGAGGCCCTGGAGAGAAAAGAGGATGAAAGGCCTGAAGAGCCAGCAGAAGAACTCTCGTCTCTTTGACATTGATGTACTCCTTCTGCTGATGAGGTGACCACACCCCTTATACTTTTCTGGAGCCAAATGTTGCTCCCCATCCCATGTCTGAAGCATCTGTGAACAATTCCTGAGAGGGAAGAGGGGGATGAAAAGAGATCCCTAGATTCAGAGACAACTGCTGAATCTACGACTGAAGTTCTTGTCTGAGATAAGGAAGAAGAGGAACTACAAAGTCCGGAGGATGTGCATGTTGAAACCACACTGACTTCAGATATCACTGAAACTTTCTCATGTGAAGTTTGGCCAGAGGGAGCATCAGAATGGTAGATGTCATGAAACCCAGAGCTCTCAAAAACTCCCTGGTAGCAATGAAAGTTAGTGGAAGAAGAGTTTGAAAGAAAGAAATGAGAGTTAAGGCATTTGGAGGGGGCAGGGATGCAAGTTTTGGCACCATCTGAATCCTGCAACCCAGAAAAACATGATCCTGAGAGGGAGTCAGAGAAGGTTTTTTTGAAATTTATAGTGAACCCCAGGCTCTGAAGAAGGGAAATGGTAAAATGAAGATTTTGCAAAACGGTCTCTGGAGAGGATGCCTGAATCAACAGGTCATCTAAATAAGGAAATATTTATATCCCCCAAAGCCCATAAAAAGCAATCACAGGAGCAAGGCATTTGGTGAACACCCGTGGGGTAGTAGAAAGGCCAAAGAGCCAAGCAGAGAACTGAAAATGCCTGGAAGCAACAGAGAAATGCAAAAATGTCCTGAAAGGAGGATGGAGCGGAATATAGAGATAAGCATCCTTGAGATCCAGAGACACCATATAGGCCTGAGGAAGCAAGAGAGGAAACAGAATCTGAAGGGACAACATCCGAAAGGAAGGCTGTTTTAGAAAAGTGTTTAGATGAGAGGTCTAGAATAGGTTTCCAAGTGCTCTTTTTTGGGGGCACTAGAAACTGTCTGGAATAGAACCCTTTCCCCCTTTAGTACAAAGGCACCTCTTGAATAGTACCCCGAGTCAAGATATTTTGAAGAACCTCCGGGAAAGTGAGAAGTTGTTCCTGAGGAGGCTGAGGAATGCTCATAAAAGGAGGATGGTATTTTGACACCATCAAGTACCCCTGATGAGTAATAGGACCCAAGAATCCTGAGTAATCTGAAGCCAAACAGAAAGTGAAAGAAAAAGGAGAAGAGAAAGAGGAATGTGGCTGGGAAGAGATGGAGGATCATACAGCACCTGGTTTGTCCAGAAAGAAAAGTTTCAGAGTCCCTGAAAACTGAGTAGCCTTAGCAGGAGGAGCCTGTTTGCAACCCTTCCTACCTTTAGTAGAAGCGCGGGATTGCCTACAAACCAAGGTAGACTTAGCTCGGTAGTTTCTCTGAAATTTGGCACAGGAGAAACAAACATGTTTAAGCTCCTGAAAGGCCTTGCCCTTAACCTGAAGGGACTTTAACAAACCAGCAGCTGCTTTCCCAAACAAAAGTTTAGAATCCAGAGGAGCATCCATCAACTTAGCTTTAATATCATCGGGTAGATGTTGAAGCCTAAGCCAAGAATACCTCATCACTGAATACAGGTTCACTGACATGACGCAGCTTGGAAGTGGATGACATGATGATATGGAAGAGGCTGGACATCCTATGTATCCAGGAGATGAGATGGAAGGGCAGTGCAGCAAAGCCACTTGGCTTGGGATCCAGTCTACTACTCAGATGGAGGGCAGGCTAGAAATGGTGTAGGAACTGTGATGAGAGAGAGGCTTCCTTCAGAAGCCAGTAAGGGATACCATCAGAATTAATGACAGACTCATGGCAGTCAGACTGCAGTGTAATGATAGGGCAGTATTCATAATCTCAGCCTATGCCCACAGCAGGGTTGTGATAGTGAAGAAAAGAGTGCATTCAGACAGCAGTTGCAAGACTTATTAAAGCAGGACAACATGAATTGGTGTTGATAATGGGTGATTTGAATGCACATATCGGGACAGACAGAACAGGATATGAGGACTTCCTGGATCCACATGGGTTGGGCAACAGGAATAAAGGAGAAGCCATTCTAGATTTCTGTCTGGCAAATGGCTTGATAGTAGCCAACACATGGTTCAGAAAGAGAGACTGTCACAAGATCACATACAAGAGTAGTCAACATGCAACTCAGGTAGGCTTCCTCCTAGTAAGGAACAGGCAGTGAGGAAGAATCCATGATTGAAGTCATCCCCAGGGAAACAGTCGGCCCACAGCATAAACCACTAGTTGCCACAATCAGCTGCAAGCAGTGGTCAGAGAAGGCTCTAAGGTCAACAGAGACCAGGCTGAAAACCTGGAAGTTGGCTGGAGCGAAAGTACAGCAGTTCAAGGAATTATTCGGGGCTCTAGCACCCCAAGAAGAGGAGGAAATAGGTGGAGTTGAAGAAGAATGGCAGCGCCTAAAAACAGCATGTGTTAGGACTACAGAAAAGATATGTGGCCAAGCCAGATATGGAAATAAGGTACATAAGGAAAGCTGGTGGTGGAATGCAGAAGTCCAGGAAGTCATCAAAAGAAAAAAGGAGTGCAGGAAGAAGTGGGAGACAGAAAAGACTGACAAGGCTAGGAAGAACTACTGGCTGGATAACAAAGAAGCCAAGAAAGAAGTTGCAATAGCAAAGAATAGGGCATCGGAGGCACTGTACCAACTTCTGGAAAGTGACTTAGTAAGGGGCACAAAGAAACTATATATGGTTGCAAGGCAAAGACAGAAAGATAAAGAAGAAAGTCAGACACTCTTCATAAGGGATGCCAGCAACAACCTGCTCACCAACCCAGAGGATATCAAAGGCAGATGGAAGGAGTATTTCCAGCAACTTCTGTATGAAGAAAACCCCACAGATTCTGTACTTCCCTAGAAACAGCCTACAATGAGAGAAGAGGAGGAGCCCACCCTAGAAGACGTAAGAACAGTGCTAAGGAAAATGGAAGTCAGGGAAAGCAGCAGGCTCAGATGAGGTCACAGCAGATATGATAAAGATGCTGGGTGGGATAGGGGAGAAATGGCTAGTGAGGGTACTAATAACAGTGTGGAGAGAAAGGCGTATCCCAGATGACTGGTGAATAAGCATACTTGTGCCAGTGTACAAGAACAAAGGGGACATCCACAACTGTGGGTGGTACACAGGCATCAAACTCCTATCAAATTACATGAATGTACTGGGGAGGGTGATTGATAAATGGATATGCAGAGTAGTAGAATGTAAGATGGGAGATGAGCAGTTTGGATTCAGATCAGGATGCAGCACAATTGACCCGATGTTTGCATTGAGCCAGATACTTGAGAAGAAGCTAGAGATGAGGAGAGAGTCCAACTGGGCATTCCTAGACTTGGAGAAAGCATATGACAAGGTCCCAAGAAAGCTGATCTGGGAGTATTGCGGTGGTTTGAAGTCCCAGAAACACTGGTAGAATTAGTGCAGGCTATGTACAAGGACCCAATGACTCAAGTACAAACAGTGTTCTCCCCACAGATGGGTTCCCAGTGGGTGTGGGTGTACATCAGGGTTCAGCTATGAGCCCACTGCTGTTCATACTGGTGATGGAATACATTAGCAAACAGGTTGGAGGGGACGGATCAACAAAGCTGCTGTATGTAGACAATGTGGCAGTGCAGGCAGACTCTGAGCTAGAACTTCAGCAAAGGATAGGAGAATGCAAATCTGAAAGCAAATGAGATGAAACTAAGCACAGATAAGATGGTGGTAATGGCAGCAAATTGGGGAAATCAGAAGAAGCTGAGAATAGAGATAGAAGGGAAGATAGCGGAACAGGTAAACAGCTTCAAGTATCTGGGAGGAGTAGTTGAGGAGAAGGGTAGTCTGAATGAAGAGGTGACAGCTAGAATCAGTGGAGCTGCAGCCAACTAGCATAGAGTATCAGGTGTAGTCTATGACAGAAGAATCCCAAAGAACCTGAAAAGTAAGGTGTACAAGACAGTGGTGTGACCAGTACTACTGTATGGTACAGAAACCTGGGCAGTAAAGGCAGAACAGTTGAAGAAGCTAGAGGTGATGGAAATGAAGTGCCTGAGAAAGGTGATAGGATCCACCCTGTGGGACAGATGAAGAAATGAGGACATAAGAGCAGAACCCAAAGTAGCTCCAGTTGCAGAAAAGATCAAAGACAACAGATTACAGTGGTTTGGGCACGTTTAGAAATGCAAAAGACAATCTGGTGAGGAAGATTTGGGACAGACAGGAAGAAGGTAAGAGGAAGTGAGGATGTCCAGCAAAGAGGTGGATGGATTGTGTGAAAGAAGATCTATGAAAGTCAGGCATGAGTGTTGAAGAAGGCAGGAGTGTGGCATTGAATAGAGAGAGTTGGCGACAGTTAACCCGATACCCCAACTCCATGTAGAAAAATATGGGAAAAGGGGGGGGGCTGATGATGATGATGATGACTGAACCAAAAACAGCAGCCCTAAAAGAGGCATATACTGTACATTTAATAGAATGATGAATGACTTGAGAGGAAGTTCCTAACAAGGAAAGAACAGAAGTTTTGCCTTCAGAGTCTGGAAAATCAGAAATAAGTTGACAGGCCTGAGAAAGAAGAGCCAACACATACCTAGACATATGAGTCTGATATTTAATAGCTCTAAAAACTAGGGTAGCAGAAGTGTAAATCTTCCTACCCAACCTTTCCATACTGCTGTCCTTGTCAGAAGCCAATAACTTTTGCAAAGGAAGCAATTCAGATGGGTTATCAGAGGCTACAGACAGAGCAGAGGGGTTAGCAGCAGGGCATTTATATAAAAAAAGAATGATCCTCAGGCACCCTATAAAACCTGTCAGGCTTATTAGGAGCAGGGTGTAGAGAATCAAGCGTATGAGAGGCACTGGAAAAACATCCAGAAAAGTATCCAAAACAGGAGAAATAGCTGCAGGCTTAGGGGATTCCAACTGCAGCAACTCATAGTACCTCTTATGAATATCAGAGACCTGAGCACAATTCCACTTAAAATGAATCCATCATCCTAGAGTGTGTGTCCCTAAATGAAATTTCCTCAAAAGGAACATCTGGATTAATAGATTCCGCCTCCTCTGACCCATAGTCTAAAAGAAAAGGAATTTGAGTAGAATAAGTCAGAGATTCATTATCCGAATCTGACTCATACACAGAAGAATCCTGTTCTCTAGGCCTTTTAAGGGGAGTAGAGGACCAAGGAGGAGCAGGAAATGAAATCCCTTGAGGAGGCCTTAAGGGCATTAAAGCAGTAAATAGTCTGCAAGTAAAGGCCTGCCCCTCACTTTGTGGATCCCTAGGAGCTGAAGAAGCATGTTTAATCTTTTGTTCCTTTTTTAAGGGAATGCCCACTTCAAAAAACTGAGAAGGATGAGACCCAGGACAGCAGTCGAGAACTGTATCAAAACTTCTTCCCCAACCAAAAACTGAGGGACTCCCCTAGGTTCCTCAGAAAAAAATCAGCCATGGTTCCCCCTGAATGTCCGATATAGATGCAAAGTCTCTTTAGATATGCTGCCAGCCATACCCTCACTGGCCTCTGACATGGTAGTGGCAGAGAAATGTGACAACACAGCCAGGCAAGCCACCAGGTTTGTAATGACCTTGGGAGAAACACCTGGCAGAGACTGGACAGTGGAAGATTCCAGTCATACCTTTTTCTTCCCTAGCAGCTGATTCCCAGGCCAGGAGATTCCTTCCATTGTATCTTTAGCGAGAAGATTAAGACGCTGTTTCTCAAGATACAAGGAAAGGGAAGAAAGTCTACTGCAAAGGGTTTTCATAAATGCCTGACAAGTAGAACAAAATGTATGGTCATGAGAAGGTCCTAGACAAAAAGACACTTATCTTGGTGGTCTCTATGGGGAATCTGTCTCCCACACTGGCATTTACCCTTACTGGATGACATTAACCCCAGGGAGCACATAAAAAGTAAGAAAAAACAAAATTCCTAACAAGGCATTTATCTGCAACTGCAAAAGAAGTACGCAAACAGGCATAGGTAGTCACTGGAGAACGAAAATTTGTTCAACTGTCAGAAAACAGACGCAGGTAAGCAGACTAATGGTAAAAAGATACGTTCAGACAGAGGTGGCAAAGAGGTTCTGATTATGGTAGGCCTGAATATCACCTTTATATCCTACACTATGCAAGGAGCATTTGGGTGATGTTTGTTGTACCTTTTAGAGACTGGACGGACATTCAGGCTTCCACCGTAGGGAATCACATCGGTTGGGAATACTGCAGCATTAAATGTAAGGATATTGATACAGTACTGATAAGCACTGTGGACTCTTACCCAGCAAACTCATTCTTACTGTATCTCACATCATGTGTACAACGCACACAGACCAGTCCTCTCTGTCATGTCAAAGTCACAATAACAAGACTACAAAACATTAGTTTTTGTAAAAAAAAAAAAAAAAATTGAGCAGGCAGAAAAATATAGTAGGAGAGCATCCCTAACATACCAGGATAAAAAGCGTCTTTTAAAGTACCAAGTACTAATATAATCATTGCATATTTTAAGGTGTTAAACAGAAGTGCAATATACATACCACGACTAACGAATTGTGCACTTTTCTCTGCTTCACTGAAAACAATGGGCCCATTTTGGTTTGTAGTCAACGAAATGCAGAAGTGATTTCATTGAAGGAAAGTAGAAGAAACTGCCTTTAAAAGACAGCTTATTGGGCTGCTTTGTCTGTATGGTGAACATAGCAGAGAAGGTTTTCTCGCAAAACTGGTGGTGCAAAAAAGTAGCAGTATAGTTATGAGCTGTTTTTTTGTAGCTAGCTTGAGTTCTTGGCCTTAATATCTAACCAAAATCTCTATAAAGAAAACAAGAAAAAGATCCATCTTTAGTTTGCACTTCAAAGCAGTTTCTTACTTCTCTCTTCTGTTGCGCAACTGCACCTGTGCTGAACTGAAATGTCCAGGGTGAGTGTGTAATGGCAGCTATCATTGTATGCATCGTACTTCTGGTTTGAATAGATTCGTGGGTATATATGAAGCTTACTGCTGGAGACTAGTGAGGAGATAACACCACATTGGGGAAACAAATACTAAAAATAAATATCAATTATAAAAAAAAAATAATTACACTGCACAACTGTTTCCAAAACCGTGATATAAACTTATTTTAATAATCAGAAGTCAGTTATTAACGTCGTCCTTCCAAGTAACAAAAAGTCTTGTAGTCTTTATAAAAACTAACACAGTAGCTTTAATACAGTTTCAAATGAAGAACAAACTTTGGTAATAGGATTTCTTCTGGAGTCCTCAGTAGAACAAATTCCAGCCTCCTTTCTGAGTTTTTTTTTCTCTGTACATAAGCCTCCTCCAGAGCTGCTGCTCTGGTCACCAAGTTCTCCTTAAGCAAAGATGAATGCTGTCTTCCCCAGGCATTCCTTAACTATCTCTTATACCTCAGTCATTCTTAGGATCATAGAACATTACTATGCTGTTGCCCCTGGGGCGTGTCTATGCCTAGCCAAGAGTTCAGCCCATGTATAGACAAATCAGCACCTGATGCCCCTGTCCAGCAGAGACAGGGGTGGAATCCCAGGGATGTATTTTCTGTTTCCCATCCAGTTATCCAGGTTGCACTTAATAAGGGGTAAAGGGACATTCTGCTTGCTGTGGAGAGGGAGTCTATTCCACAGATGGGAGAATCTCTGGGATACAAATCTTTACCACCAAGTCCTATTTATGTCACAGACCAGGTTGAGGCTGAATGTGTGGGTTACTCGAGTGGAGCTTGATTTGCAGTCCCATCAAGGCAGGGTCCAAGATTGCCTTGTATGCCAGACAGAGGTCTCCTCTGAGGAGTCTGTATGAAACAGAATAGAAGGATAGGGCTTTAAGCCTATCTGTGTATAGTAGATTTTTGTGGCCCTGGATTCTCCTGGTGAAGAACCTCTGTGGTCTCTCTAGCTGCTGCACATGCTTTGCAAGGTACATGCTGAATGGGGCATTGTATTCAATAATGGGCCTTATAAGGGAAGAATACAGGGATGTTATGACCTCCTTGTCCCTGGATGAGATGCCCTTACTTATGAGGTGGGCCATGTAGAAATCTTTCCGTACAATGGAAGCAACATAGTGATCAAAAGTCAGGTTGCTATCAATCTGAGTGCCCAAGTCCCTCACAACTGACTACATGCTTAGGACATTGCTATTAATGTGATAATTTGTGGGGACATCACTCTCCCCAAAGGGGATGATGATGCATTTTTTTTGTATTCGGCTTGAGAACATGTTTCTGGTACCAGTCATTTGTTTGGGTGAGACCCTCCTGGAGGATGTCCACATCACCAGGGGAATTGATGACAGAGCCCAGCTTCCAGTCATCTGCAAACGTGGTCAGCCATAGCCCACTGGTTTTGGCCTGCACCTCAGAAAAGTATATCCCAAATATCAGAGGGCCCAAGACTGAACACTAGGGTATGCCACTTGATACGGGTCTACTGCTAGAGGTGGCTTCCCCTATTTTGACTAGGTAGGTTCCATCAGTGAGCCAGTTAGCTACCCATCTGGTAACATACGGGTTGATGCCTAATTGAGACCATTCATCTATTATGCCCAAGTTAGAAATAGTGTGGAAGGCTTTGGCCAGGTCAAGGTAGGCGGTGTGCACTGTCTTCCCCTCTTACATGACTTTGGTGACTGTCTCAAAAAAGTTGACCAAATTTAACAGACATGACTTCTCCTTGATGAAGCCAAACTGTGTGGGATCAAATGTTTGGAGGTTGCCAATATCCTTGCTAATGAGGTCCATGATAATTTGTTCCACGACCTTGCAGATCAGACTAGTTAGGCTGATTTACTTCTAATTTTCCAGATCAGTGGATGCTCCACCTTTGTGTAAAGAGGTGACAGTGGCTATCCCCCACTCAGCTGGGACAAAGACAGTACTCAGGCTTTGGTTGAATAGGGTGCCTAATGGCACTGCAAGTTCCTGCCTGAGTTCATGTAGGATGCAGTCTGGGATGTTATCCATGGAGGCTGTATTTTTTTGCCTTTGAGAGAGCAGTGATGACCTGATCTCTCGATATAAGGGGAAGCACACCTGCATATTGTCTCTCTAAACAGTAGGTTGGAGCTAACTTTGAATTTAGAGCGTTAACGATAGGTTAAACTTACCATGTGATCACAGTATTATACTTAAATAGTTTGAACCTACGTTATGATATGATCTGATGAAGTCTGTTTATTTAACAGACGAAAAGCACTTTATCTGAAATTGTTGGATTTTTCATTTTATTTGCTGTGAATACAGTTTTTTACCATTCACTGGTTGTTTGAACTTTATTAAAATTTATCAGTACGCTACCATTGATCCTGTGCCATTTTTGTTCGTTTACTTGTACCAGTTTTTCCAGTTTTGGCGTTTGGAACATATGGATTGATGCCTAGTTGAGACCGTTCATCTATTATGCCCAAGTGGGAAATAGTGTGGAAGGCTTTGGCCAGGTCAAGGTAGGCGGTGTGCACTGTCTTCCCCTCATACATGGCTTTGGTGACTGTCTCAAAAAAGTTGACCAAATTTAACAGACATGACTTCTCCTTGATGAAGCCAAACTGTGTGGGATCAAGTGTTTGGAGGTTGTCAGTGTCCTTGCTAATGAGGCCCATGATAATTTGTTCCACGACCTTGCAGATCAGACTAGTTAGGCTGATGGGTTTATAATTTTCCAGATCGGTGGATGCTCCACCTTTGTGTAAAGGGGTGACAGTGGCTGTCCCCCACTCAGCTGGGACAAAGACTGTACTCAGGCTTTGGTTGAATAGGGTGCCTAATGGTGCTGCAAGTTCCTGCCTGAGTTCATGTAGGATGCATTTTGGGATGTTATCGGGTCCCATGGAGGCTATATTTTTTTGCCTTTGAGAGAGCAGTGATGACCTGATCTCTAGATATAAGGGGAAGGGGGCAGGTACTGGGAATGTCCTGATTTACTGATGGGGGGACAGAAGGGTGTAATTTTCACTGAATCTGTCAGCCAGCAAGTTTGCTTTATCTACGGCATTTGTATATATGGTGTCCTTGACCACCAGTTTGAACAGATCTGGGTGCTACCTTTGAGATTATGGACATATGTGAATAAGGCCTTATGATTGTCTCTTGTAGATATGGCCAATTTGGACTAAAAGTTTGCTTTGGAGGATTTCACTAGTGCTCTTATTTGCTTGTTTAGGCTAAGGAGAGATTGCTTCCAATTGGGCACCTGCCCCTTCTTGGTCCTGTACAGCAATTTTATTTTTTTGTTATAGAGTTTATTTATTGCAGATGTCCTCAAGACAGGTTTACTCTTCCTTGCAGAGGACGATTTAATCCTGTCAGGTATTCCTGATTCCATGCATCTATATAAATGCTCGTATAGTAATTTGGTATAATTTTGGATACTGATGCCAGTTCCTAGATAGGGGGTGGGGGCTGTGAAGCTGTTTATACCATCTCTCAGAAGGCTGTAATCAGTTTTTGAGAAGTTTTTTGTTTGACCCTAGCTAGGGGTGGGGGGGTCGGGGGAGATGATGACTTTGAACGTGACCGCGTTACAGTCAGATCTTACAAGGGAGGATTATACTGCAGGGATGCCACAGTGGTTACTCATGTTGGTTAATACCAAGTCAAAGATATTATCACCTCTTATGGGGGTATTGACTAGCTGTTCCAATGCATTTGCACTGACAAAATCAAGGAATCTCTGGACATTTGTGTTCTGGTATGAGTAGTTCTTCCATTCTATGTTTGGATAGTTAAAGTCACCCAGGATCAGGGTAAAGGGTTGAATCTTGATAGATTCGAAGAGGTATAGATAGGCTGTCTGGGTATCCTGAGTCAGATATGGGGGCCAGTAGCTAGCTATGTTTTGTATAGGGGTCTTGTCAATGGTTAACTGCACCTGGAGTGTCTCCTGTGTGTCATACAGTTAATATATATTGAAACTCCACCTCTTTGGCTTTACTACCCACAGTTTGGGGTCTGAATGTATGATAGGATGAGATACCAGGTATGGCTGGGGTGCTGTCCGTAGCTTTGAACCAGGTTTCTGTGACTGTGCAGATGTCAGCATTTTCCAGGGTTAAGAATGCTTGCAATGAGTGCAGTTTCATGTTTAGTCTCCTAGCATTTAGCAGCATAACCTTTAATTTGGATTTTGTTGAATGTTTTATGTTGGTAGTTTTAACCTCATCACTTTTTCTAAAAAAGGCACTATGGGGTAGGCGAGTACCTTTACCAGAAGCCTGAAGCCCAAGTGAGATAGATGCAGGCCATTTCTGGCAAAGCATTGTGGTCTGTAGATGGTATCTCCCCAGGCTGTCAGGTACTGGATCCCCCTGGAATGACACCAGAAACTAAGCCAATTGTTAGTCAATCATTTTCTGTTTGTATTGAAGCATCATTCTAGGTAATGGTAGAATGTTGCTTAAGGCTAGGGACATACCTGTCTGGCACACATATTCAGTGAGTTCAATCATGTCTCTCTTCATATAGTCTGGGGAGGTACAGCTCAAGTCATTCACACCAACATGGACTATGACAGTCATAATAGTACCTGTTGGTGAGAAACTTGAGTGCTTGTGTGATATGGTGGATTCTGGCCACTGACAGACAACTAACCGTGACTTTCTCCTTATCCAGCCTGGAGAGAGGCACATCTGTGTATCTCACAATAGAGCCTCCTATGACTAATATGTTGGGTTTATGGTTAAGCCTTAGTGGTTGTGAGACACGGGTGTATGAACTATGCATGGTATGTGGTGTGGAGAGCTGTGGATATCGCATATGTTTTTGCCTCTGAGATCTCCTTTGTTTGGGTACGTTTTTGTTGAGGACCTCCACACATGTGGGTGTGTGTTATGTAGGTGTTGGTTGTGTTTGAGGTGTAATGATTGTGCTGACAACCTTCTCAGTGCCAGATATACTGGCTTGTGTGGGAGAGAGCATGGACTCTAGGTGCCTAATGTAATTGCATCTCTCGCAAATTGTGCTCCTAGGTGGTTGTCTGTGTACATAAGGCAGTTGCTATACTGTCTCAGGATGCCCATATCAACCAGACTGGCAGGAGAAACTGAAGGAAATTGTCCATCCATATTTTTCAGAATCTGAGAGAGAATTCCAGGGAGAGCTAAGGGGCAAGTCTAAAGCCCAAGTGCTTAAGCCAAATCTAAGAAGCTTAGAATTACTCAATTTAAACAGGCTATAAACAAGCAGTAACAAATGCAACAGAAAAGATGCAATTGAACACTTTAGAGAACAAGCTGCAGCAAGTAGCAGAAGAAGCAAGATGAAGTAATGGAGCAAGAGGAGGAAACACAAATACAGTAAAAGAAGCTGAATAAAGTGGGACTTTTTTGTTAGTAAAGTGGAAAGGGAGAGAGGAGGAACAGAATAAAATTCAAGGTTAAGGAACTAAGGGTTTGACCTTCCCAAATTATCTCTGTATTGGGTAGAATGAGCTAATGAGATGGGACTGGGAGGAGTGCCCCTTATCAAATTTACAGTAGGGGCGGGCAACAGCAAAATATTCAACCAGAGATCAGCAAATATATAAATGGAGACGCAGAAAAGTAAATAATTCAGTCAAACAAATAAAAACAGTGCAGTAAACTAGTGCAGAACTGTTACACAAATAAATAAAAAACAATGCAGTACTGATAAGCAAATAAATACAACCAGTGCAGTGCTGCTAAGAAACACTGAACAGTTAAAGTGCAAAACATATACTTACATAGCTCTGTAATTCAGATTGTTTAAGAAGCACTCTCTGTCAGGCAGAAATGGAGCTCTAGCAATGTAAACATTCATTAATAACACCTGTTCAGTAATTACTCCAGCCAGGGAATACCTTTCTTAGACAGAGAATATGATACTAGAATGTACTTCAGTTAAATATTGCTATAACTTACAGAGAATACTGTGTTGTGCAACCTAATTACAAAACTTTGTACAATTTTTCATACTTTTGGGCATTCATATTCTTTCCTTTGTCCTCCCACTAGTGAACATCATAATGCTCTGTTGTAATGTGTACAATCTCTCTCTCTCTCTCTCTCTCTATATATATATATATATATATATATATATATATATAATATGGATCTATGTCACTAGATTGAGTTTAAATTTATATCAATGAGACAATATCAATCTTTTTTATGTTTTTGCAGGAGGGCAAGCCCCACACCTGGAAATTAAATATACCAACTGTGAGATCACACTACATTGAGGAAAATGGTAACTTTCCCAATCCTCACTGTAAGCATTGAGTTTTTAGAAATTTGACCATATCATCTCGCAGATATGAATTTCAAGTGTGAAAATTCATATCTATGGATTCATATCTAAACACACACACACACGTCTGTATGTGTCTTGGTGCTGATCAGTGAAACTCAAATTCTGTGAACCTTGAATAAGTGATAATTTTTGATTGAAAAAAACAATAAAAACAGGGGAAAAAAGTATTTTTGTAGGGGATTAACCCACTGGAATCCTCTCATATTCCATGCTACTTTTATATAACAGCTCTGAGATCACGCAACAGCAGGGAAGGAGAAAATTCCTACTCCCCACTGTACCATGACCTTCCACAAAGTAATGCCTGCATTCTGCAGTCAAGGCAGCATTTGATCTCTTATGCTGGCATGAAAAATGTTTGATATTCCAATTGTTCAGTGAATTCTCTACTGTGTGTGTGTGTGTGTGTGTGTGTATATATATATATATATATATATATAAAATTATTTTTCATTGAGTGCATAGAAACTGTGGTGGTGGTGCTGCGGTAGCGTTGTCGCCTCACAGTAAGACGTTGTCCTGTTCGATTCTCAGCTAAAGCATCTTCTATGTGGAGACATGCGTGATGGGTGTACCTTTGTTGAAGGTTGTGCGTCAGGGTTGGCAACTCGGTACGTAAAAATCTACTGCCAATCATTAGCGGACCGGAGTTCCACTGTGGCGACCCCTAACTGGGAAAAGCCAAAAGATACAACAACATACATTTTTCTTTGAATGCATCATTGATGCACATTTAATTGATGTTTAATAAACTCCATGAATCTCCCTAATGAGTGCTACTATGGGTCCTGTAAGGAGACGGATCCTATCTTTCCCATGCAGTAGATCAACTGGTAGCATTCACTAAGGCGAATTTCAATCAAAAAACATTGATTAATTGTGCACCTATAGGAAGGTAAATTCATTAACACACCTCCATCCCATCCATAACTCCTTTTTCAGTAGTGACAGTCATCTAGAGCTAAGACCCACACCACCGGGTAGGCAGCCATATCACTGGTAGATTACCACACTGCAGGATTCATTAAATAATGGCATTTGCAAGGCTAATTTATCTAACATCTGTAGGTCTGCTACTTATATAACTTTAAGTGGAATGTAGAATGCCAAACTACAAACCAGATATAGCCTGCAGAATAATATGACACTCCGCTTCAGAATGCAGCCATACTTTAAAAAATGCATTTTGGGCATGAAACAGATGAGTTAATGCAACCAGACTTCTGATAATTAAGCTTGTTAGTTGAAACTCTCTTGAACACTTTAAGAGTTCACATTTACTTCTTTCACCAGTGGTTTGGAGGGAAATGATTTGATAAAAATTTGTATTTTTTGTGCATATTAATGTTAAAAGTTTTAATTCTTCAATGAGATGAATTATATTTTTCTTAAAATGGTCATAAATAGTTTGTAATATTTTCCATCGGGATTTTCAGAAAGTATGCTACGTTGCCTTTTAGAAGTCAAAAATATCAAAAGGACTTTCAATCAAAACAATGTCATTAAAGATCTTTTCAGACAAAACACCAAAATGTTTGGGGGTAAGGTAAAGAGCTCACCGCACTGTTCATATACAGGGCTATGTCCTTCTTACTAATATAGTGTCAGTGTTGCTGCTCCTTGGGGTAAGGAGGCATCATTTTCCAATGACTCTATTCATTTGGCCCCTTAGTTTGCTGTCTGACGTTGTAAGTTGAACAAAGTGACTTTGCAGAATGACTAAAGTGTGATGTAATTTTATATATTGCCTTGTTAAAGTCACAAAATATACTTGTCAGGAAACCGATCCTGCACTTGTGATACCCCCATTATGAAGCCTCCTCCTTATTCTAATAATTTCCCTTGCATATATTAAAATCCCACTGAAATCAACACATCCACAAAACAATACTGCTCTTGTTTAGCATCATTATTAAGTCCTCTCTTTTGCAGCCAGAAGTTCAGATCAATAAAATATCATAAAATCCTTACACTTTTTTCACCTGTTTACATGTCTCAAGTGAATAACTGATTGGATAAAACTTAGAAATTTCTCCTGTAATGTCTGTGCTACGATTTCGGTGTGACTTTATAGGTAAACTGTAAAATAATGTTGAATGTTAGAATAATAACAAAGAAAGTTTAGAACTTAGAAATGCCTCCTCTGCTGTCTGTGTACTACAATTTCAATGTGGCTTTATATGTAAACAGTAAAATAATGCTGAATGTTAGAATAATAATAAAGAAAGTTTTATCCAACCAGTTATTCACTTCATTGGGATTTTAAAATATACAAGGGTAATTATTAGAATAAGAAGAAGGCTTCATAATGGTTGTATCTCAAGTGCAAGATCAGTTTACTGACGGGTATATTTTAAAGGTATTTTTTAATAGTAGATGAGATTAAGTATTTCTGATGTTAGATGGGAGAGAATTAAACAGTTTAGCAATACATACAGAGTATAGTCAGTCACCATTACGATTTTTAGAGGTTTTTTTTGAGTAAGCATTAAGTGTTGGTTGAGTGAATAAATGCAGTTCCCTTTGAGGCATGTATCAGTTTAATAACTGTCTGGTGGCAGAGCATCTGTCTGGGCTGTAAGGATAATCTGGGCAATCTTAATGTGAGTAATGGGGTCCGAATGGAGAGATGATAAATCAGTAAACAAAGGAGAGTAGTATTGCTGGAACTGAATTCATCCTCAAGTCATGGTGAGGACCTTCATGAAGTGGACCCTATTTTTCACAAAATCTCACCAAGACACAGTGATATATAGACTGTATTTTATATAGCATATATCATGGACAGAAATAGGTTAAAAATAAAAAAAGATAGTTGGGTGCACAAGATCCAGGATAAAAAGTGCCCAATCCTGGTAGGCTCGCTAGTGCTAGAACTGGAGAAATGACAGTGCAGAATCCTCAAGACACAGAAACATTCCTACAGTGGGACTAGGCCATGCTGAGGGGAAGGATCCCCCCCATTGTAGAAGGAAGTAGTAGTCCACAAAAACTGAAAGGCCAAAAAAGGAGCCATAAATATGATAGAGTAGATTATTAAGGATAAGATATAAATTATCTGTTGTTGCTATTATGCAAGAAGCTCAGAATTTCCGGACAGAAGATGCACAAAAAGACTAAGAAATTAGAGGAAAGAAAAATAAGAGGCACAAGAAAAACTGTTGGAAGCTTCAGATAAAAAGTTGTGCTCATTAATACAACAGATTTATGAAAAACATTATATAGACAAAAAAAGAAGCAACTGAGGAAGTGCAGCAATATAAAGAACAAAATCTAGAGATTTTTGAAAGGTATAAAAAAGAAATATGAACACGGAAAGAAAGAGAGATCAGAGATGGTGTATTCTTTATCCAAAAGAGACAACCAAATTTATCAATACAAAAAAGCAGCCCCAAAGATATCTGAAGAAAAATACAGGCAAAGGCATCCAGATATGGAAAATTTCACAATACAAAAAATAAGATCACAAAGAGGGATTGTACAACAGATTAGTAAAGTAGAAGTTAAAAACTCAGAAAAAAAGCGAATAAAATTCACCAAGCCACCAAAAACGGATGCAGGAGACTCGACTGCAAATAACTCAGTTTTAATGTGTAAATAGATTCACCCAACACGAACACAGAAACACAGATGTAGATGCAATAATTCCAAGAACATGAATGCCTTCCTGATATATGCGTTTTCGTCCAAATGGACTTCATCAGATTCCATTTAAAACTAAAACATACATCTTATATACAGATTTAAAAAACACTAACCAATCAATTCACAAGATACTTTGTAATTCATCAAATCAAGCCTCTAATCTAATTAATAATTCATTGTGTTGCCCTCATATTTAATACACTACAAAAAACATTTCTTAAAAATCCTTTAAAAACTATCATTAAAAACTGTTCCTTCAAATTTAACAATATAAATAAGAAATAAATAATTGAATAAATAATTATTAAAATCCAAGTGTTAAAAACAAGTGTTAAAAACAGCTCCATTCATGTTAACTAAAAGATTTTTACACTTTTAATTTCACATTCGTATTTACTCTAGTGCCATCTGCTGTCAATTCCTATAAACACACTCTCTATTTTATGTTACTGTGTTTATATCTTAGCAGATTTCATCTTGAGTAAAGGCAAAATTGATATGTACTCATTTAATCCAGGTGTTTTATTTGCTTCCAAATTCACCTGCCACCACATTTCCCTATAAGCTATAATCTCTTCCCAGAGACCCCTCTAATTTCCCATTTTATCTGTTCAAGGACAAAAAATTGGAATTTTGCTTCAGGGCATATTTTAAAGTGCCTAAATAGTGCATTAGTTTCCTTTTCTTTTTTTATTTCATAAAGGTGTTCATATATACGTCGTTTCAGGGTTCTTTCGGTCTTTCCAACGTAAAAGGATGAACATTTTATACAAACTGCCAAATAGACTAAACCTTTAGATTGGCAGTTATAATACCCTTTACTGTTCACCCATTTATCTCTACTTTTTATAAATATTCTTTCTTTATTAACTAAATACTCACACTGTTTACATTTTCCACACCTGAAAGTTCCCTTTTTTATTCCTTGCTCCATTTGATCTTTCCATACTGTCCCTATTTTTTTCTAAAATTCCTTTAATACTTATAGTATTCCTAAATACTACCTTAGGGGAATATACTGGTAATCCTTCCAGGTCACTTATAGCCCTAAACCTATCCCATTCCTTCTGAAATACATTTTTTATGTTCCTGTTTAATAAGTTATATTCCAAGACAAGTGCCTGTTGAAAATTCACTTCCTGTTCCATTTCTCTATTTTTTTCTTCTCTTATACCCAAAATTGGAAAAAATTTTTCTTTCCTTCCTTTTTCCACTTCTTCTCTTATTTCTTTCACGAATTTTAATGGGTATTCCCTTTCTAAAAACATTTTTTCCAATAGGTCACATTCCTTTCTGAATTTTTCATCCTCACTCGTCATTCTGGACCCTCTTACAAATTGTCCTTTCACTATATTTTTCTTAGTATATACAGGATGGTCACTATTAAAATGTAAAAAGGAATTTACATATGTGGGTTTTCTATGAATACTTGTTTCAAATCTTTTATTTTCCAGATTAATTTCCACATCCAAATATGAAATAATTTTAAAAGAATAATTATAGGTAAACTGTAAAAACTCTGTAGTCTGTCCTAAATATGTTATAAAATCTTTTAATTTTTCCATACCACCTATCCAAAAAATTAAAATATCATCAAGGAATCTTTTATATAGAGTCCAATTAACAGCATAGGGGGATTTTAATAGGTATTGTTCCTCCCAGTTCTCAAGAACTATATTCGCAAAGGTGGGTGCACAGGCTGCCCCCATTGCTACTCCTTGCAGCTGTTGAAAAAATTCCCCTTTGAAAGTGATGAAATTATTTTTCAACACTAAGTCCATTAAGCCTGTGCACACCACCTTTTCTTCTTGTGTCAATTTTTTATTTTTGAAGATTTCTTCCTCAAACATTGTCATTCCTGCACTATATGGGATGGACCCAAATAAATCAACTATGTCAATAGTTACTAGGATTAAGTTTTCGTGGTATCTGTCCTCTTTCAAACATCTTAACAAGTCCCATGAATCTTTCAATATTACTTCCTTCTCTTGCCATACATGTTTTGTTTGAAAATCCACATACTTAGCCAAGGTGTGAGTTTTGGACCCACCCGCTGAGACAATAGGTCTCAACGGTGGGTCCATACTATTTTTGTGGATTTTCGGAATACCGAATATCACGGGCACCTTTGGTTTGTCTACTTTCAAAAATTCTAATGTTTTGATGTTTATAAGATTTTCATACACCATACTTTCCAAAATATTATCAATTTTCTTATAAGCTGTATTAATTTCATTCCTAGAAACTATTCCATACTTAACTTCATCTCTTAATATTGTATTCATCTTTCCTTCATATACCATAACATCCATCACCACTATCCCCCCACCTTTATCGGGCTTCATTACCCTAATATCTTTATTAATTTTGAGTTCTTCTAATATATGATATTCATTTGGGTTTAAATTTTGATGGATCCCTTGATACTTCATAATTTTCTCCTTTTTTCTAATCTCCTTTTCCATAATATTTTCAGAATTCTTTAATTGTGTATGTATAGGTGGATTAAATACAGACTTTTTTATTAATTGTTTCCCCTGTTTCCTTCTATCAATTATATTTGAATTTATACCTTCTTTGTGAAATAATAATTCTAAATTCATTCTTCTGACAAAAAGTTTCATATCAATTAATGTTTGGGTGGAATTTCCTTTGGTCGATGGTATAAATTTAAATCCTTTTTCAAGTAACCTGAAATGGTTAAATTCTAACTCCAATGTACTTAAATTATAAATTGTAAAACCATCCGAAGTGTACCTACTACCATCTATCTCAATATTTCTACCCATCCCCTCTCCTTTTGAGTTAACATTTCCACACTTATTAACTACGTCCATTCTCTCATTAGTCTCAATGTATGTACTAACTATCTCTTGTATGTCATTATTAGTGGGACTGAGGGTACCATACACTAGTATCTCCCCCTCCCCCTTCTCCCCCCCCAATGTTGAAAATTTTCATTTCGTCTATTTTCTGACCTGTTTTCCCCCCTATATTCACCCAGGGGTGGAAATTCTACTTCATATTCATTGTCAGCCCACAGACGATCTTCATAACTTTCCTTAAATTTTCCTATTCTTTTTTTGGGGTCATTATAATTATTTTGATATTTATTCCTATAGAAGGAGGGTTTAGGGTAACAGGTCTGCATTTCATATTCATGTATGTCCCTCTTTAATTTATCCATCTTTCTATTAATTAGGACATTACATTTTTCCTCAACCTCTTCCTGAATGTCGTAGTATTTCTTTCTTTCTGTATTAATTTTAAAAATTAAATCATCTTTAATCAAAACATCGAGGGCATCTATCTGTAGTTGGAGGCTTAACAAATTTCTTTCATTTTCTTTAATAATAAGTTTAACAATTTCCAAACCACATTTATTAAATACTAACAACAATTCCTTGTGAAAACATGATCCTATTTGGACATTATTCGGATATTTCCAGGTCCTCAGACCTTTAGGTACAATATCCCTTCTCAAGCATTCAGTTAGATATGCATTTTCTATTATTATAGTCTTGTATTTGTGCATTAAATCATACATATTGTCAACCTTTTTACTGTACGAGTCTGTGTTCACGCCCCCCATAGGAGGATTTTCGTTAACTTTAAAAGTATACTGCTTTTTTAACCAGTCATTTAAATCAATCGGTTTGTTTGTTGTAACAGTACCTGTGGAAGCACGACATGCCTGTTTTGGGCTTCTATTGAGCAAGTCATTTGAGCCCATTTCGTCTGGGTCTACGCGAAAAATAAAAGGGGTTTCTCCCGGATCAAATCTGCTACCATTCGGTTCATCACTCTCATCGTTCGCTCTTTCAGCGCTCCTTCTAACCCTCTTCCGCTTACTTCTCTGGCCCAACGACGCCTCATTTCCTTGCTCATCCACCAGGTACCACGCATTTTCGGCTTCCTTATTCACGAGAGTCTTACACAAAGGTGTGAGCAGATCGATTAGCTCGGTTAGTTGTCCTACCAGTTTCCTCGACTGCCCGCTGTCACTACTTCCTGAGGTTTTTGCCTCGGTCTCCGCTTCCATATCGCTAAGGTACACCAAACTCAGAAAAAAAGCGAATAAAATTCACCAAGCCACCAAAAACGGATGCAGGAGACTCGACTGCAAATAACTCAGTTTTAATGTGTAAATAGATTCACCCAACACGAACACAGAAACACAGATGTAGATGCAATAATTCCAAGAACATGAACGCCTTCCTGATATATGCGTTTTCGTCCAAATGGACTTCATCAGATTCCATTTAAAACTAAAACATACATCTTATATACAGATTTAAAAAACACTAACCAATCAATTCACAAGATACTTTGTAATTCATCAAATCAAGCCTCTAATCTAATTAATAATTCATTGTGTTGCCCTCATATTTAATACACTACAAAAAACATTTCTTAAAAATCCTTTAAAAACTATCATTAAAAACTGTTCCTTCAAATTTAACAATATAAATAAGAAATAAATAATTGAATAAATAATTATTAAAATCCAAGTGTTAAAAACAAGTGTTAAAAACAGCTCCATTCATGTTAACTAAAAGATTTTTTACACTTTTAATTTCACATTCGTATTTACTCTAGTGCCATCTGCTGTCAATTCCTATAAACACACTCTCTATTTTATGTTACTGTGTTTATATCTTAGCAGATTTCATCTTGAGTAAAGGCAAAATTGATATGTACTCATTTAATCCAGGTGTTTTATTTGCTTCCAAATTCACCTGCCACCACATTTCCCTATAAGCTATAATCTCTTCCCAGAGACCCCCTCTAATTTCCCATTTTATCTGTTCAAGGACAAAAAATTGGAATTTTGCTTCAGGGCATATTTTAAAGTGCCTAAATAGTGCATTAGTTTCCTTTTCTTTTTTTATTTCATAAAGGTGTTCATATATACATCGTTTCAGGGTTCTTTCGGTCTTTCCAACGTAAAAGGATGAACATTTTACACAAACTGCCAAATAGACTAAACCTTTAGATTGGCAGTTATAATACCCTTTACTGTTCACCCATTTATCTCTACTTTTTATAAATATTCTTTCTTTATTAACTAAATACTCACACTGTTTACATTTTCCACACCTGAAAGTTCCCTTTTTATTCCTTGCTCCATTTGATCTTTCCATACTGTCCCTATTTTTTTCTAAAATTCCTTTAATACTTATAGTATTCCTAAATACTACCTTAGGGGAATATACTGGTAATCCTTCCAGGTCACTTATAGCCCTAAACCTATCCCATTCCTTCTGAAATACATTTTTTATGTTCCTGTTTAATAAGTTATATTCCAAGACAAGTGCCTGTTGAAAATTCACTTCCTGTTCCATTTCTCTATTTTTTTCTTCTCTTATACCCAAAATTGGAAAAAATTTTTCTTTCCTTCCTTTTTCCACTTCTTCTCTTATTTCTTTCACAAATTTTAATGGGTATTCCCTTTCTAAAAACATTTTTTCCAATAGGTCACATTCCTTTCTGAATTTATCATCCTCACTCGTCATTCTGGACCCTCTTACAAATTGTCCTTTCACTATATTTTTCTTAGTATATACAGGATGGTCACTATTAAAATGTAAAAAGGAATTTACATATGTGGGTTTTCTATGAATACTTGTTTCAAATCTTTTATTTTCCAAATTAATTTCCACATCCAAATATGAAATAATTTTAAAAGAATAATTATAGGTAAACTGTAAAAACTCTGTAGTCTGTCCTAAATATGTTATAACATCTTTTAATTTTTCCATACCACCTATCCAAAAAATTAAAATATCATCAAGGAATCTTTTATATAGAGTCCAATTAACAGCATAGGGGGATTTTAATAGGTATTGTTCCTCCCAGTTCGCAAGAACTATATTCGCAAAGGTGGGTGCACAGGCTGCCCCCATTGCTACTCCTTGCAGCTGTTGAAAAAATTCCCCTTTGAAAGTGATGAAATTATTTTTCAACACTAAGTCCATTAAGCCTGTGCACCTGGGCTGTAAGGATAATCTGGGCAATCTTAATGTGAGTAATGGGGTCCGAATGGAGAGATGATAAATCAGTAAACAAAGGAGAGTAGTATTGCTGGAACTGAATTCATCCTCAAGTCATGGTGAGGACCTTCATGAAGTGGACCCTATTTTTCACAAAATCTCACCAAGACACAGTGATATATAGACTGTATTTTATATAGCATATATCATGGACAGAAATAGGTTAAAAATAAAAAAAGATAGTTGGGTGCACAAGATCCAGGATAAAAAGTGCCCAATCCTGGTAGGCTCGCTAGTGCTAGAACTGGAGAAATGACAGTGCAGAATCCTCAAGACACAGAAACATTCCTACAGTGGGACTAGGCCATGCTGAGGGGAAGGATCCCCCCCATTGTAGAAGGAAGTAGTAGTCCACAAAAACTGAAAGGCCAAAAAAGGAGCCATAAAGATGATAGAGTAGATTATTAAGGATAAGATATAAATTATCTGTTGTTGCTATTATGCAAGAAGCTCAGAATTTCCGGACAGAAGATGCACAAAAAGACTAAGAAATTAGAGGAAAGAAAAATAAGAGGCACAAGAAAAACTGTTGGAAGCTTCAGATAAAAAGTTGTGCTCATTAATACAACAGATTTATGAAAAACATTATATAGACAAAAAAAGAAGCAACTGAGGAAGTGCAGCAATATAAAGAACAAAATCTAGAGATTTTTGAAAGGTATAAAAAAGAAATATGAACACGGAAAGAAAGAGAGATCAGAGATGGTGTATTCTTTATCCAAAAGAGACAACCAAATTTATCAATACAAAAAAGCAGCCCCAAAGATATCTGAAGAAAAATACAGGCAAAGGCATCCAGATATGGAAAATTTCACAATACAAAAAATAAGATCACAAAGAGGGATTGTACAACAGATTAGTAAAGTAGAAGTTAAAAACGAATACCTCAACTAATACTCAACCCAAACAAAACAAAATTACTGATCTTCCAACCCACCAAACTTACCCTAGACAGCTCTCACTTTAACATCACAGCAAAAGACACCACCATCCATTCTACAGAACACATCAAATTACTAGGAGCAGAAATAGACAATAAACTGAACTTTGACATTCACATTTCCATGGCCATTAAAAACGTGCACAAAAAACTAGGAGCATTATATAGAAATCAGCAACTACTTACCAAAGCAGCTAACATTTCAGTAGCAAATTCACATTTTCTCTCTACCCTGCTCTACGCCTCTCCAATATTTACTAGCCTTAGACAATGCGACCTAAATAAGCTCGAAACCTGCTACAACAAAATAACCAAATTCACCACAGGGGCTTCCTACCGTACTCACCACTGTCTCTCACTAGCAGAACTGGGCTGGCTAGAGCTCCTCCACCTCCTTCAATGGTACCAACTTGCACTTGCCCGCAAACTAATAAATCAACCACTAAAAGTCCCATCTCTCCAGAATCTACTCCAACCCTACATAACCATGAGACCACTAAGATCCAGCCACAAAATCCTCCTACAGGTCACAAGAGCCAGTAACTGCTGGAGAAGCATTATTCTCCTACACTATAGCCAAACTCTAGAACTCCCTCCCATCCTCAATTACCTCTGTAACTTCTTGCACCCACTTCAAATCCTTACTAAAATCACACTTAAAAACTTGCCAGATATGCCCTTGCAACCCCCCTCTAATACCATCTACTCCACCCACCTCTTTCAGCCCCCTATCAACAACCTACTCTTAGCAAGCTTGGCTACTCATGTTCCCAGCTACCTACCACTAACTTCTTGCAGCAACAACTGCTAATGGCTGTTATGTACCTCAAAAAACAGATTGTATCAATTGTTCACTGATGAATCTCAACTTCATTTGTAAGCATGTTTAGTATATGTCACCATATTTTAAAATTGTACTATGTTCTACAGTTGTTTTACATCTGTTTTATTCTTGTCTTATGTCCTCAGCTGGACTAATGTCTATATTTTAAATTCAATGTTTTTAACTGTATAATGTAAGTAATACTTATTGTGGAGCTTTTCTCCCCGGGCCTCTGCTGAAAATGGACCTGTGTCCAGTCGGACTCTCCCGGTCAACAAATGTAAATAAATTAAAATAGAAGCTAAAGTTATGAAATATCTGTGAGGGATTTAGTGTAGAAGGTCTAACACAGGTTATATCACAGCATGATGGAACGAGTTCCCCAAGTGAGAAGAAACAGGAGGAGCAAGAGACATCTGAAGAAGAAATATGGACATGAGAAAGGAAAAGAGATTTAATATGGTGCAGTAGTTATGCAACAGAGAAAGCAAAACTAATCAATATAAAAAGAGCAGCATCGATGTTATTTGAAGAAAAATAAAGGCAATGGCATCAGGAAATGGAAAATTTCATAATATAAAAAAATAAAACAAAGAAGAAATGTAGAAAAGAGGATTAGTAATGGAGAAGTTAAAGAAATAGAAATTGAGGTTATGGATTACCTGCAAAGTAAAGGATTTAGTGTAGAAAATCTAATTCTGATAACACCACACCAGGATAGAACAATGGTTCCCCAAATTAAGGAGAAACCAGTGGTGCTGGACACATCTGATTAGTTTCCATATGAAGATACTTTGGAGCTTTCCATAGGAAACCAGTACTAAAGTTTAGTTGGAGTTGTACACAAGGGAAGGAACAGGAAATGGTGGCAACTCTGATGCAGTCATTGTTGTGAAGTAATAAGCCAGTGGGTTCCCATATAAAAGAGCAACGGATGACAAAGGATATAACTGAAGAGAATCTGAGACAGAAAGATGCTCTGGTAGTTTCTGTAGCATCCCTTCAGGAAATGGAGAGCTAAGAATGTGTCCTCAGTTTAGAAGAAAATGATGTAAGAGAAGACTTGCTTGATTTAATAGAGATATAAGATTGGATTGGACACTCTAAATTGGCCCTAGGTGTGAGTGCGTGCATGTGTGTACCTTCTGTGGAAGGTTGGGCACCGGGCTGGCAACTCGACACTGTAAAACTCCACTGCCAATCATGAGCGGACAGGTGATCAGCTGTGGCGACCCCTAACCAGGAAAAGCCGAAAGAAGAAGACATACTAACATCAATGAAAGAAATAGAGTACAGAAAGTCAATAAAACCCAGAAAGTTAGAAATCTGATAAAACAAATGAACACAGTACTTAGGATTGTTCATAAAAATCCATGTAATATAACAGTTGTAAATAGGATATATATTACTGTGCAACTAAATTAATAATGAATCAAGTCTTACCACAAAAACACAGGGCAGTAAGGGGAGAAATCAAATGCCATCATGGAACTATCGAATAGAGAAAACTACAAAGCATTTAAGACTAGAAGTGTCACTGGCAGAAGAATATAGAAGAGGGAACAGATCAATAAAAATACTCCTAAAGATAGACATTATAAAAGAACTCTGCCTGTGGCATCGGGCCTCATAACACCCCTAGGTGGGTATTAATTACACATTAAGACCCTCTGTCAGGCATTATTGTTTGTATAAGACACACCCTACACTGATCAATTATATTACAGCGACCATGAAACAGTGAAAAACCACTTTGCAGTTAAGCCATGGTAAAGGACGAATTATTACTCCAGGGATAAAAATTCAAATGGGGATATTCCAGGGTGATACATTGTCACCACCACTCTTTTGTCTTGCCTTAACCAATTAAGCTGCCTGCTTAGCAGATTAGGTCACGTCTACAATTTGGATCCTAGAAAACAACAAAGTGTAAAGATTTATCATCTTCTTTTTGTGGATGATTTAAAACTGTATACTTCATTATATGAGGAACTGAAAGCACAACTGCAAGTGGTCAAAAGTTTTTCAGATGATATAAGAATGTCATTTGGTCTTGATAAATTTGCAAAAGCAACCTTTAAAGCAGGAAAGTTGCTGCCCCAAGAAAACATCAGCCTGGGACAGGAATGTGATATCAAAGAACATGATCAAGAGGGAGTGTATAAATATTTCGGAATTGATGAAGAAACAACAATAAAACATGAACAAATGTGAATAAAACTTAGTAAGGAGTATTTTAGAATACTAAAATTAATGCTGAAAACAGCACTGACATCTAGGAACAAAGTCCAAGCTATAAATCGATTTGCTGTTCTTTTCCTGACTTACAATTTTGGAGTGATTGACTGGCCCCAAAAGATATTAGATTGGTTGGACAGGAAAACAAGGAGGATATTTTATGCTTATCAAATGATTTACAAAAATCAGTGTATACCAAGACTATGTATTTCCTGTTCTGAAGCAGGTATGGGCCTCCTTGAAATTGATTACATGTATAAATCTGCAATTATAGGACTGCATACATATCTACTGACCTCACAAGACCCAAATGTAGTGAAATTTTTAAAACCTGAAGACAATAAGTCTAAGATGACTTTTCTGCTTAGTTTAGCAGAAGCATATTGGTTTCAAGCCAGAAAAGAAATCAACCCAGAAGTAAATAAAAATCAGGCAGCAACTGAATGTGTCCCCCACCCAAAAAAAAAAACAAAAGAAAGAATATAAGGTGAAAGATCAGATGAGAAGGCAAAAAAAATGTGGAAAATGCATAAATATAGTTGTAAGTATAGAAAACTCCTGGAAGAACCTCATATTGATCAGGATCGAATGCAGGACTGGCTAAGGAGAGGTGAATTTAAACCAAAATACTAATATTGGTGGCCCAAGACAGTGGACTACATACACATTGGATTACAAAGTCCATCGAACATGTGGGAGAAACAGATAAATGTAGGGTTTGTAAAACAGAATTGGAAACAGTTGCACATCTTGTTGCTGGTGGTGATATACTAATGGCAGAAGGACTGTATACTGAAAGGCATAATAAAGTGTCAAGACTCTTGCATCGGGGGTTGTGCAAACATTATAATACTGAAGTAGATGAAAAACACTGGAAACATGAGCCACAAAGCATTATAGAAAATAATGAAGTTTATATCACATGGGATCACATTACCAACCATTCAAAAAATAGATGTGAGAAAAACAGATATAGTAGTCCATGAAAAGAAGACAAAAGTAGCATTGATCATTAAAAGTGCTAAACCCAGTGACTACAGTGTCTTACATACAGAGAGACACAAAGACATAAAATACCAGGATTTGCAAGCAGAAATAAGGGCAATGTGGAAGAAGGATACCTACACAGTTTATAGTAGGAGGAGCAACGGGTCTTATAAAAAAGAATTTACAATCATACTTGAATATGTTACCGATACTCTAACTCCATATGAATTGCAGAAGGAGTCAGTACTGGGCACATTACAAGTGCTGTGAAGAGCACTTCTGGCTAACATCAAAGATTGAAACAATGATAATTTCACGAACTTTAGTTATACTTTGACTTAGGAATAGGGCCATTCCCGTCATGGTATTAGAAACCCAAAAAGACTTGGAGAGATTAAAAAAAATAAGTTTAGGCTTGTAGTTCAAGCCAGTTAAGAGACTGGAATGCAAGACAGTGATGTGTTGGGTTAATTTGTTTACTTGCAAACCTTGCAATCTTATTTTACAGTTGTTCCAGTTTGGCTAGCCAAGAGGACTGAAGGTTATTCAAAATTGATGAGATGTACAAAAGACTAGGAAGTAGATAGATTTGAGATATGGTCCTCTGCATGGCATGATAGGAAAGGTCTGACTTTATGAAGAAGTTCTCGTTTAGTGTTGTTTTTTAACAGCATATTGAATATTTATTTATTTTTTCATTTTATTTTTATTTTTATTTTACATTTGTTAACCGGGTTAGTTCGTCTGAGCTGAAGTAGCCCTTTTTCAGTCGAGGCCCAGGGAGAAAAGCTCCAGTACATTAAAATACAGTAGAGTTTACAAAAGCAAAATTATATATATGTTGCAGAAGCAATATTTCAATAAGATAATCAAAACATTTTAGACACCTAAACAAAACTTAATAGTCATGGTTTCAATGATAACAATGAGAGTAAGGACCTGTTCTTACAATTTAGTAGACATAATTCATTTTTGGCCTATATTATTGTCAGGTGTAGACAACAGAATATAATTCAAAGAAAACAGGTTGGGTTAGAAGCCTAAGTTTGAAGCTTACAGAAAATGTTTGAAGATGGAGAGATAAGGAGGGATAGATGATGTTGATATTAAGAGAGTAGAAGATGAGAAAAAAGTTTATGGTCTAATAATGGACAGCTTGGTAATTGGGAGGCAGTTTATGGAGGGTGAGTGCTGGGGCAAAACCAGAGAGATTTCAGGTGTCCTTTAGCAACTGCTTTGAATTGTTTAGGATAAGATAGTAATCTAGTTTCAAGGGGAAGTTTGTTCCATGCTATGGTTGGATGATAGCTATAGAGGTTACATCCAATGTTCGTTTTACGTTTATAGACAAGTAATAAATCTTGGTCTGAGCTATGGACTGACCTAGTTGGAGAGTAGTGCGTTATATAGGAGGATATGTTTGGGCAATAGAGTGGTTTGTAAAGGATAGAGTGTATAATCTGAAGCTGTGAGAAGAGAATGAAGTTTGGTAGCTCCAGCCAGTTTAATAGTTTGTGAGATGCAGTGATGGGTTTGTAAGTATGTTGTGCAGCAAATCTGGCTACCTTGTTATAGGTTGAGTCTAGTTTCGCTAGGAGTGTGGTATTAAGATTTGTAAATATTTGGGATCCATATAGTAGACGGGTTAGGAGATAGGCGTGAGATAGTTACTTTTACTTTAGAGGTGAGGTACTTTTGTTTCGGTATAGAAGGCCTAGTTTCTGATAAGTTTTCCTGATGTAGTTGAGGTATATATCAAATTTAAGTTGGTCATCTATAGTGACACCTAAGTGTTTAGTGCTGGGTTCAGCTTATATTGGAGTCTTATCTAGAGATAGTATAGAGAAGATAGTTTTAAGATGGCATAGATTTTTGGGAGAAAGAGTTTGTTTTTTTAGGGTTCAAAATAAGGTGGTTATTGGAGAGCCATGTTTCCACTGATGTTAAAAGCAGCCTGGGTAGCTGAGAGGAGATTGGAGGGTGATTCTGAGATAGTGATCACTGTAGAATCATCTGCGTATTGAACAACTGATGACTGGGGGCAAGAAGTAAAGAGTAGGTTGGTAAAAATATTAAACAGTATAGATCCTTGGGGAACACCCATTTGTACAGGGAGGGAAGGGGAGAGTGCAGAGAGCCATTTCACTGACTGAAGTTGATCAGTGAGATAGCTGGAAAACCAAGAGATAGTAGTAGGAGAGAAATTTAGATTAGTCAGTTTAGTCAGGAGTAGTGGATGTGAAACTGTGTCAAAGGCTTTTGAAAGGTCTAGAAATAGGCAGGAGACAAGTTTGTTGTTATTAAGAGCCTGGGAAATAGTGTTGGTGAAGGAGATAAGTGCTGTGGTTGTACTATGTTTAGGGTGAAAACCATGTTGAGTGGCGGTAAGTAGGTTTTCCTGTGATAGGTATTGAAGAGTTTGCTTGTGTATGCATTTTTCAAGTAGTGTAGAGAGAGGTGACAGGATGGCTACAGGTCTAAAGTTAAAGATTTCTTGTGAGTTTCCTCCCTTGTGAATAGAGTGTAAAATTCTTTCCCGATAGATGGAACTCTTGACTCAGAGATAGAGCAGTTAATCAAGTTGGATACTGGGAAAGCAAGAGCATCAGCAGCTAGCTGGAGGAAGTATGGTGGAATGTTGTCTGCAGAAGTAGAGCAAGGTTTTAATTTGGAGAGTAGAGATTTGATAAAATTAGTAGATACATGTCTAAGGGAAAAGAATTTAGAGGAGTCTGAGATGGGCGATGAGACAGCAGGGTTAGAATCATAAACTGGAGGGGAGTTTGACTTAACCATCTTAGATACAGTTTCAATATAGAAGGTGTTAAAGATGGAAGCAGCTTCTTCAGGTGCCCTATTTGGGTAGGGATTAGGGGAGGAGGGTTGCCAGGATGAAGTATTTGGTTAACTGAGTTCCAGAATTTTTTGGGATTAGATTTTAGTGGAATAGGAGGGTTGAAGTAGAATCCTTTTTTATCCTTGGAAATGTGTTTTTTGTCAGGTTTTTAAGTTCTTTGTACTTTTGCAAGTCAGAAGGAAGTTTGGTTTTCAGCCAGATTTTCCATATCCTATCTCTATTTCTCATTAAGGTGCGGGTAGCTTTGGAGAGCCATGGAGATATTTTAGACTTTATTCTTACTGTACAGAGGGGTGCAAGAGAGTTGAGAATATTAAGAAAGATAGAGTTAAATGATAGGACTGCTTTATCAAGGGTAAGTTCTTTAAGGTGACTCCAGTTTATTCTTGAAAGAAGGGTATTAAATGTGTCAGGGGAGACGTTAGATAGATTACAAGATGTAATGTATCTCTGTAGTCTAATCAAATATTGAGAATATCTAATAACTTTTATTGGTGAGTGATCGCTAAGGGAATTCGGAAGAGTTTCTGGGTTATGGTATGTATAGTAGCTCAATTTTAGTAGCATTGGCTGATAATATTTTTAAGTTGCAGTTGTTTAATTGCTGAGCTGGAGGTGAAAATACCAGTAGTTTACTTTTCTTTGAATTTAGGAGTGGTTTTGACTGTTGAAGTAATTTTTCCAGTTCATGTAAAGTAATGTTATAGGTAATCTTGGATCTGTTTGATGGAAGAGACAGCACATAGTACTGTTGAATCATCTACATATTGGATTATGTTTGCTGAGAGAGAGAGAGGCAGCATGCATTTCATTTATAACTATCTTAACTGACAGTGTGAAAATATGCAAAAAATGGGAAAAAGTGGTTATGGATGAATGGATAGATGCATTAAAGTGCAACAGTCCTAATATTAAACACTGTAGCACACTTAATGTTGTTTCATGAGGAGATGACAGCTCATCTGCCCAGCATACCCACTGTGTTCAGTGGTTAAGGTAACCTTTAACCCAGTTGACTGTATTGCTTGTGAGGGCCAGTTCCTTAAACCTAGGTAATAATATTGGATGTAAAACTACATCAAATGCTTTGGATTGTTCCAGAAATAGGAATGCAACCATTTCACCTTGATTTCATCTTTCATGAACCTAGTTTATGAATGTTAGTAATGCTCTTTCTGTGCTAAGGCCTGGTCTAAATCCATAATACATTGTGGAACTGTAAGTGAACACATTTTCAAGTATTTTAGATAAAGAGGACAAGATGGCTATAAGTCTATGGTTTGCCAGATCAAAAACTGCCACCATTATGTAGAGGAATAACTTGAGTATTTCCAGAGTTTTGGAACTATAACTTCTTCTGTGAGAGAGTAATTTATAAGTATAGATAATGTGTATGCAATTGCATTAGGAGCTATTTTTAAACACGTTTAATTGCTGATTATTTAAACACCTTTATTGAATTATCAATTGTGAAACAGCGAAATTTACATTTATATAAAAGTAATCAAACCGTATTAACAACTTCACGTTTACAAACATTATACTTCACATATATTGCTATATATCATATAACCTAAGCAACATTACATAAATTATTCAATTCCTGCCCTTTTTTATACAAGAAACATCTTTATTAAACCATTACTTACAACATATGCAATCATACATTTATATAAATGAAAACAAACCACACCAACACAATCCTAGTTGCAAGCATTTTACATCACAAACCATACTGACACACTCCCAGTTGCAAACATTATATATCATTTATAATCTACCCAATCATTTTCAAACATTACATAGCTCATTTACGTCCTGTTTTCTTTTAAACCTCATTCCTCCTCTGTATGTATTGTTCTCACAATTCCCATTTTTTCCTATGTAGTTTGCTCCTACCCCTTTCTAAAGATCTCAGTTCCAGTTGTTTTATTTCTGTTACTATATTCGCTACTTCTAGTATAGTTGTTTTAGATTTTGATTTCCATTTTCTAGTAAATGCTTTTTTGGCAGCCACCATAATTAGACCCAGCAAGGCCTTACCATGTCTAGGCAATTCCGATTCTGCATCATAGCTGAGAAAAATCATCTCCCTTGTCACACTAATCTGCCCACCAAGCATCTCTGACGGTGCATCCTGCAAGGAATCCTTAAAGCCCACTAACTCACTGCACTCCCAGAAAATATATTCCCAATTATCTCTTTCTTCCCTGTCAAATCTGCAACATTTTTTGTCTACCTGAGGAAAAATTCTCTGGAGTCTACTTGGGTATAAAAATATCTATGTAAACATTTCCAAACAAAGATTCTAAATCTTCTCAATTTTGTTGCACATTTGGGAGACATACATACATCCTCCCATTGTTTCTTTGTGAATTGCTTATCCAGTCTCTCTTCCCAATACATACTAAACTCTTCTGATTTGATTCTTATAGTTATCATGCAATATTTTATATGCTGTACTAATTATTCATTTTTTAATTGCAACTTCTCTTCTAGATTCTACTAAAAACTGTATCAGTGCTGGTCTTTCATTTACAACCCCCCCCCCATTTCTTTCTTTTTGCCTATACTCTGATATCAATCCTTGATAGGGAGGGCAATCTCTAACCTGCAGTCATAATAAATTATTGGCATCTTCCCATTCTATCATTTTTCCCTCTCTAGTTATTTGGTCCCAATACCTTGGTTCCTTTGCCAGTTTTCTCCAATAAATTCCAGCCCCCCTCTCATCTATTGTCTGTATCCCTAATTGCAGTCATCCTTATTGGCAGACTCTCCTTTCTCCATTCCTGTGTTGACTTAGTTCTAAGGATACTTTGTCCTGTCTTATAGATATAATATTCTGTATGGTTGTTGTTATTCTCCTTAAAGGCCTGCATCCAAAATCCCAGTCTGTTATTGTTTCTTGAGCTTCTCCCCTGTTTCATTATCATCTCCTTTCACTTTGAAGTATAGTTTTTTGCTTGTGCTATGTATAGGAGCCTTAACTCTGTGGCTCTGAAATACCCCTTCAAATTGGGTAATCCCAATCTGCCCTGTTCTAGTGGAAGAATCATCTTATTCCACTTAACACTTGCCTTCTTCCCCTCCCAGATAAAGTCCTTCAACTCTTTAGTAATTGCTATCCATAACTTCTCCTCTGGTTGGTAAAAATATGCCTGACTTGTGTATAAGACTAATAGGACTAAAACTAAAGCTGCTTGTATCTTACTGTGCATATCCATATACAAAGCTTCTATTTTCTCAGTTTTTGTATTATATTTTGTTTAGTCTCTTCCCACATATCCGTAGCTGCCACACAAGAGTCATTTTAATCCATACTGAAAATACTTAATTTTATCATGTCCCCATAACTATGGATATTGCTGAACCAATTCATATGTGGGTACATAATTTACCTCTAATGCCTTTGTTTTAGCTTCATTAATTTTATATCCTGAAAAATATTTGAAACTGTCTCAAAATGTTCCACAACTCTGTAATGTCTTTCTGGTTTTGTCAGGTATAAAATTATATCATCTGCAAGTAGAGCCAGCTTTTCTTGACTACCATACCAATTATATTCTTGGATTTCTGAGTCCCTTATTTTCTTTGCCAATGGTTCTAAATATAATGCAAATAACAAAGGGAAAAGAAGATACGTCTATCTGGTTCCTCTGCTCATGCAGAAATTATCAGAGAAGACCTCACCCAGTTTAATTTTCGCCTCCGATCCCTCATATATCCTCCTAGTCAACCTTATAAGTTTTTAAGGAAATGCAAATGTTTCCATTGCCCTGCTCATAAAGTCCCAGCTTTATCTGCCAAATGCTTTCTCTGCATCAAGACCCACCAACAATGGCATTTTCTTACATTCTGCTTCCCTCTGGATCATCAGTGTTCTGTTAATGTTGTCAAATGTTTGCCTCTCCTCCACAAAACCACATTGATCCATATCTATCAATGTTGGCATTTTGTTTGTCATTTTTTTAGCCATTATAGACATGAACACTTTATAATCATTGTTTAGTATTGAAATGGGCCTGTATGAAGCTGGATCTGATGGATCTTTATCCTCTTTAGGTATTACAGTCACTACCACTTTCTTCCAGGATGTTGGTACTTCTCCTCCTCTTATAATACTGTTAAACAAAACCTTCCAGATCTTAATCAGTTTTCTCCCCTCCTAGCTTCTAAACTTCTACAGGACTACCATCTATTTCTGGGGATTTTCCTGTAGGCTTAGTTATGCATCACAATTTTTATCTCATCTCCTTTTATCCTAATCATTAGCAATTGAGACTCGTCTACCTCTAACACTGGCATATTTAATTCTTCCATCAGCATTTCCATTTGTATCTTTTCTTGATTTCCATATTTTTCTGATTTATGCAGACTTTCATAGAATTTCCGAAATATTTCTAATACCTGTACAGGATCTCTCGTTAACCTTCCTTATTATAAGCTCCCTAAGCCTGGTGATAACTCTTTCTACTTTCTGTTGCTTGGAATGTTGTGCTAAAAGTTTTTGTGCTCTAGTGTTGTTATGAAAAAAGAGTTGCTTAACAGCAATCTTTCTAAACTCATGTATATTGTTGAGGTAATCCCTTATTTTCTGTTAGCATACTGCAGTTGATCCCCCCCCCCCCGCTCTGCAGTATTTTAACATTTGTCAATCCTTCTAAATAATTATTGTTACTTCTTAGGCATAGCTCCCTTACTTTTATTTCCACCCTATTTTTAAATTCCACTTTAATTTTATCCCACTCCCTAGCTATATTTTCAGAAGTGATTTCTATCCTCTTGAAAAGCCCCATGAATAATCTCCACTAATCATTCATCAACTTCCTCTTTTTTTCAACAGATAGGTGGAAAGCACCAGCGTCTCATTTTTAATTCATTACCCTGTGTTTTAATTTTAGTTATTATTGGTACATGATCTGAAATAGTTACTGGGTGCATATCAAGACCTTCAATTAAATGCACATGCTCATGTGAAATGTAAATTCTGTCAAGCCTAGCCCAGTTTTTATATTTTGGGGAATAGTATGTAAATTCACTCTGAACTCCTGTTGATGAATTCACATCTTCCATGCCAAATATTGTCATAAATTTCTTCAAAAATCTACCTTTCTTTGTTATACTTTCCCTTCTGGGTCCCCCAGACACATCTTCACTGCTGCAAATCAAATTCCAGTCTCCACCTATAACTAATATTCCTTGTTGAAAACTGATTATTTCTACCATAATTTTCTTAAGCCCATTATAGGAGTTTTAGGTGGAATATAAATACATGCCAGTGTAATCCTCCTTCCTTGCCAGTAGCCCCTTAGTACTACAAATCTTCCATTATTATCTTCTATCACTATTGGAGCTCCATTTACAATTAATATAAATACTCCCCTTTACCTTTGTCCCAGATATTCCACTGAATAACCATCTTGAAAACCTTTCTTTATCAAATTCACAGGTTCAGTTCTTTCCAAGAGTGTCTACTGTACCATAGCTATTTGCGCTCTACATTTTTAATATAGTTTACTATTCTTTCCTTTTTGTATTTATCTGTGAGACCATTGACATTTAAAGGTATTACAGAATTACAGAAAGCATCATTGTATTAAAAGTTATTATTCCTACCATTTGTGTAATTTTGTTAAATGTCTAGTTCCAGCTTTTGTGTTGCATGCATACACTGTTTGGCAGGTTGAAATTTTATATAGTTGTTTCTTGTCATATCCATTTGAGCCTATGTCACATATTACAAAATGTTTTATTTTATTGAAAGCACTCAAATAAACAAACAAATCCCATTACCCCCCAAATCCTATTAATTTAATACTAACACACAAAACTATGTACATCTTTAAATATTGAAGTTTTGCCCTCCTAATAGGAGCAAGTGTCCCAAACTAACAGATATACTCATAGATTTAAGTTAGCATAAAATAAAGTTTATCTATGCTAAGATGCATGGTACAGCCTGTGCTTCTACTAAGTGCTAACTGGTTTTGTCTTAGCTTTATATCTCACTTTGCTGGGAAAACACCTGAATGTTTTCAGAAAACATCTCCTAGCCAGTTTCTCTTTTCTTTTGTTTTGCCCAGCCAGTCACTCTCTACCAGAATGTAATCAATTTATCTTAGATTGTCTTCATGGAGACATGAAAACCAAACAACCAGTTTCTCATTATCAGATTGCCTCCATGGAAGTATTAGAACCAGACAATCAATTTTTCTTTATCAGATTTTTTCCCATGGAGACATGAGGACCATATGCAGAATTGCTACTAAGCATACATTCATTTGCTAGAAAAAAAGCATTGTAATATTCAATATTCTTTTTCATTTACTTGCTTTCTCTTAAAACCTATTACTAAATCAATCTAAGGTCCTTAATCCAGTCATCCCCCATGCAAGAATGAGAAAAAGCACATTATTTTTTCTTATGTCATACTCTTTAACCAAGGTTTGTTTTTACATTGCAGTACCTACGTTTCTTAAAACTGAACAGGAAGAAAGGAAAAAATAATAGCATCACCTAAATCCCCATTACACTTAAAAATAACTATGAAAGTTTTACTTTAAAGCATGCAAAGAAAAACATACACTACAAAAATAGTACTGTTAAGAAAAAATGTTTTCTTTACTTACAGTTAACTTTCTCCCTCTCTTCCCCTCCTCAAAACATTTTTGGACATTAATGGCATGAAATAGGGTATATACTTTAGAGTCTCCCACAATTCCAACAAATTCTGAAAAAGTTCAATATTTCCAGATTTTCTTGTTATATCATATTTCATAAATGTAATTATTGCATTGTAATGGAGTTTTCAACTAGATTGTTTAATGAAATCTTGGAAAGTGAGATGATGCCTGAAGAATGGAGAAAAAGTGTTTTGGTACCGATTTTTAAGAATAAGGGTGATGTGCAGAGCTGTAGTAACTACAGAGGGATTAAATTGATCAGCCACAGCATGAAGTTATGGGAAAGAGTAGTGAAAGCTAGGTTAAGAAGGGAGGTGATGATTAGTGATCAGCAGTATGGTTTCATGCCAGGAAAGAGCACTACGGATGTGATGTTTGTTCTGAGAGTGTTGATGGAGAATTACAGAGAAGGTCAGAAGGAGTTGCATTGTGTCTTTGTGGACTTAGAGAAAGCATATGACAGGGTGCCTAGAGAGGAGTTGTGGTATTGTATGAGGAAGTCGTGAGTGTCAGAGAAGTATGTAAGAGTGGTACAGGATATGTACGAGGGTAGTGTGACAGCGGTGAGGTCTGCGGTGGGAGTGACAGATGCGTTTAAGGTGGAGGTGAGATTACATCAAGGATCAGCTCTGAGCCCTTTCTTATTTGCAATGGTGATGGACAGGTTGACAGACGAGCTCAGACAGGAGTCCCCATGGACTATGATGTTTGCAGATGACATTGTGATCTGTAGTGAGAGTAGGGAACAGGTGAAGGAGACCCTGGAGAGGTGGAGATATGCTCTAGAGAGAAGATGAAGGAAGGTCAGCAGGACTAACACAGAATATATGTGTGTGAATGAGAGGGATGATAGAGGAATGGTGAGGATGCAGGGAGTAGAGGTGGCGAAGGTGGATGAGTTTAAGTACTTGGGATCAACAGTTCAGAGTAATGGTGAGTGTGGGAGAGAGGTGAAGAAGAGAGTATAGGCAGGATGGAGTGGGTGGAGAAGAGTGTCAGGAGTGATTTGTGACAGAGTACCAGTAAGAGTGAAAGGGAAGGTCTACAAGAGAGTAGTGAGACCAGCTATGTTATATAGGTTGGAGACAGTGGCATTAACAAAAAGGCAGGAGTTGGAGCTTGACGTGGCAGAGCTGAAGATGTTAAGATTTGCACTGGGTATGATGAGGATGGACAGGATTAGGAATAAGTATATTAAAGGGTCAGCCCAGGTTGGAAGGTTTGGAGACAAAGCCAGAGAGGCAAGATTATGTTGGTTTGGACATGTGCTGAGGAGGGATGCAGAGTATATTGGGAAAAAGATGCTAAGGATGAAGCTGCCAGGTAACAGGAAAAGAGGAAGGCCTAAGATAAGATTTATGGATGTGGTGAGAGAGGACATGCAGGTGGTTGGTGTGACAGAGCAAGATGCAGAGGACAGCAAGAAATGGAAACAGTTGATCCACTGTGGTGACCCCTAACAGGAGCAGCCGAAAGAAGAAGAAGAAGATTGCATTGTAATCCTGTATTAAGTTACTGGTTTTATTACTGCTCATCTGCATCTCCCAAATATTGTCTCTGCTTTATTTCCAATGTACTCTCAATTCTTCTAGTCAACTCTTGTGCTCCCTTCCTTCTCTCCAACATTTTCCATTGAAACAATGGAAAAGGTTTCTCAGGTGTAGTCTCTATGTGGTATTTATTACCAGAACTGTTTCACAGCTCACTTTTTGTTTGACAGACTTTTGTATTTCCACCTTACTTCATCAAAAATGATTTTGTCTCTCCATGGAAGAACACCTTGAAGACAGCTGGGTACAGCGGTTTGAATCTCATACTTGTGTCTCAAGATTCTCTGAATAGTGGAATGAATTTACTCATTTTCTGCCTGGTGCACAATGAATAATCATTTTCCACAAGCACACTGTTGTGTCCCAGTTTTAGTATTCTGTCCTTCTGCCACAGTTTTGTCAGAGTCAACTCCTGTGCTGGTAGGTTTTCATCTTTACTATTAAAGGTCTAGCTTGCTTTCTCATAACCAGGTTTGGAGCAGACACATGATGTGCAATTTCAACTAACAACTCCTGCTGTGGAATACCAATCCAATTGCTTATTTGTGCTTTCATAAAATTAATGCAGTCTGTTCCTTCCTGCTTCTCTGGTACAGCTGAAAATCTCAGGTTTTCCCAATGTGCTCTGTCCTCTAATTCTACTATTTTTTGAAACCTGTCTTTCTGAGCAGTGTCATATTCAGCCCGCCTTTTCTTTATTTCGACTTCTGCTTTTTGCGGCTTTATCACTTCATCTGAATATCTGTTTAAAGCTTCTTCCAGTTTTTCCAACCTTTTGTTGTTTGTGTTCCTATACTCCATCAGTGTTTTCTTTATTTTAACCAGGTCTGTGTGCAGTTGTCTTGTATCGTCCTGCAGGTTACTGGAAGTCTTTTCTGGGGGTTGCATTGCTTTTTGCTGAACGGCTGCAGAACTTTCCCCAGTCAATGTTTCTTCCTCACTTTTTGTAGCTGATTTTTTCTCAGGTGCTCTGTTTTTCTTTTTTTCCAGCATCCAGGCAGTACACTTAGTAGCCAGTTACTGAAATTTACCCATAAACACAAAAGTCTACTGGCCTCCTCTGTTGACTTTCTGTTTTCATACTGAGAGAGCTAGAGTTACGTGGTTATTCAATGTGTACTCACCTTGGTAGACCGCATTAGAAGCTATTTTGATGTATTCTACTGGAAGATGTTCTGCTGTCAGACAGGTGGGTTTAATTTTTTTCAATAAGTTTTTTATCAAGCTAGTAGGAGCTGTAATAACTGAGAAAATAATAGTGACACAATCTACATAACTTACTGCTGCATTGGGTGTACTGACTTTATTAAGGGAGTTGGAAGCATTTATGTAAAACTAATTAAATGTGCATGCTACGTTTCGTCTGTGAAAGGGCAGAGTTCTAGTCTTTTTTTATCAGACTAAATAAGTGTATTGATTGTTGACCAAAACTGTTTTGTAGTTTTCCAGTAGAGTAGTATAGTTGTTTTGCTTAGCTTTTAGAATGGGATTATTAGTTAGGTTTCACAAATGCCGACATTATTGCCAAATGTTTTATTTTTCTTTTCTGAATGCCATTTTTACATGCGTTATCTCTGCTTATACTGGATATTTCTATGATGTTTGGTGCGTTTCTCTGTAGTGAAGATTTTTTTTTAGTTAATTTTTAAATGTAGTTACTAGGATTTCAATCTTACAGATGTTTGCTGTTTGTACTGGGTGCAGAGCCAGGTCAAAAGCTTTTACAAGTATGGTCTTCACAGACAGTGTAGCCCAGGGGCAGTACTACTTAATATTTTGTGTGTGATTTAAACCAGGTTTCTGTTAATGAAATAATGTCAGGGCGGCAGAGAGATATCCAGCTAGGCAGGTCTGTTATTCTGTATACTATGGGCATTTATATGACATAGTTTTGATCCACAAGGGCTACCCAAGAAAAATATGAATTAGGGAAAATGTTCCTACATTTTAGAAGTAATTTGTTTTTAAGTTTATTTTATTTATTTATTAGCATTTGTTGATCAGGATGGTCCAACTAGGTAAAAAAACAAAAATTCAGAGGAGGCCCAGGGATAAAAGCTCCAAATTTAGGGTGATGCATTTTTGCAGTAATGTTTGGACATGGCTTGTGTAAATCCATGTTTTTGTATTGTTGATAGATATTTTAAGATAAACATGTTAGTTATATTAGATCTAAGTATCTGGGAGTTTATTGTTACATTATTAACTGGTTTTAGATTGAGTGCTTGCATGGGTGTATAAAAGTAATAGAAGCATAACGTATTAACTGGGCAGTAATAGTGAGTAGATATAGAAGAAAAATGAATAAAACTAGAAGTTGTACCATTTCATACATGTAATGTTTGTAGTTAGGTTGTATTTGACTTACAGTATACTGGAGTAAAAGATTAAGGTGTGAACTGTCAGCAGGCTTTTACCTGTAGCTCTGTCTTGTTATTACATGCATACTCTGATTACAAGCAAGTCACTTAAGCAGACTATATTAGAAGTAAACAATGCTACTGGGACAACATTGTGAAAAAGTTATTTATACCCAGCAGGCTTGCATGGGTAACAAATTATTGAAATATGTTTAAAAAGGTAATACAAGTTTATTTTCATTGTATTGGCAGATTAGTCTGCTATATTTGTTTCATGGTGTTGCTCCTGGAAACTTACACGTTCATCACGGTTCTGAATTCTTTAACCTGTTTTGGGTATTTGTTTTGATATACATGAAAGTGAAGACCCATGCAATCCTTTTGTATAGCAAGACTGATAATTGTATATAATGTATTATGTTGTGTCTTGATATGTTTCTGTTTTTTTTCTGTTATAAATCTTGCAAAACTAATAAAAATTATATTTGAAAAAAAAAATAAAAGTGAAGGCCTTATATGGTTTGCATTCCTTAAGCACCAGGAACTTGGACTACAGCATTTTTCTCACTTTGTACATTTTGATGACTCACTGTTTCAAGTCACTGAAAGTATGTATAGAATGCACAGAAGTCAGAAGTTAAAAAAACATGGTTTTGACTATATTTTGACTTGCTTTTTTTCCTCTTTATTTTTTCAAATGTAAAGGAAAGCAGCAACAGCCAAGGTGAGTCCACTGACCTGTTATGCTATTGATGCAGATAAGCCGGCTATTTTCATCTTGGTAGTATACAACTTTCAAAGTGGGTTGAAAATGGCTTCTTTTTAAATTTCCATATACTGCACTCAAAATGAAATATATTTGAACACTCTAATATAACAGTTATAGCTAGAAATATGAAAAGAGCTAAAGTAATATTAATGTTAAATAAATGCGGTTTATATACAAGGACAGCACTTAGTAATACACTCAGACAATGGGGGAGGGGGCAATAAGAGAAGATGGGAGAGGTAGATGGGATTGGAGTGAACTAAGCAGGGGAAAGTGTTGATGGAACTAAGTGGTAGGTATGGAAGAACATAATTGGGTAGGGAACCAATAGCTCTAGGAATACAAGTGGAAGGAAGGCTAGGTTATGAGAAGGGGAAGAAAGATGAGGAAGTGATGTGTAAGAAATAGCTCAAGAGAGAAAAGGAAGACAAGTCATAAAAGGATCACGATACAAGGGGAAATGAAGGGTTTCAACAAATAAAATACAGGAACTCGAGCCTGGTGATTCTAAGGTATATAATGTCTTGAAGGGCAGGGGATGCAAGCTGGTGTAGGAGTGTATGGGAAGGGAGTGAGGGGGAAAACAGAATGCATGAGATGAAACTTGTGAGGATAATAAAGGCATAGGTGGTGAGCCAAAAATACTGGGCCTATAATGGGTATGACAGGAGAACCTGGTGGAAATCAAGTGTCTGCAGGCCACCATATGCAGAAGTAGAGGAGGGCATCAGAAGTAATGTAAGGACATAGACAAAGAATGTGATAATCATGCCTGACTAAAACCCACATAGGGTGAACTGGATGTGCCATTTCAGGTGTAAAGACAGAACAGGAGATGGTAAAAAAAATAGTGGAAACAGGATGAGGACCTCAGCAATAAACACTAAAAATATTGATATTGTTCTCAGAACTGTAGTGGGAGTGAAGCAGGTTGCTATAAATATCATTCTGCAATGTGGGGTTTCGGTATAGGAAGTAGAAAAAAGGTAGGAAAACAAAAACAAGAGTTCTGGCAGCACAGAAGGGCAGCCTTCAAACAACCAGGGAAAGTAGTATAGAATAACATGGTATGGCAGTGGCAAATGGTGGGTGCAACATCAGTGGATTGGGTATAAGACACTTCATCACTGGAAGGGGAAAGTACAGTGAAACAAGATGCCCAGCTTAGTTAAAAGGAGAAAAAAGGGGAACTACAGAAATTGGAAGGGGAAACAAGAAGTACAAGAGAGGGGTGGTTCATGGGATCAGAAATGCCATATTGGCAAGGGTAGGTCAGCTAGGCGCATATGATGGACCTGGCAAGACAAGATAAATAAATAAATGTCCAAGACAGTCTGATAAAGTTATAAAGCCAGTTCTGTGTTATAGAGGAAGAAAGGCCTGGCTACAGCCCAGTTGACCTGGATTTGATTAGCAGTTTGGATGTCTGAAGTGCTGGTGTGGGATGATGGGCATGCTTGTCCTGGAGGGAAGGGCAGGCACTCATGTGCTTTTCATGATGCATCTCCAGCAAGGACTGGGAATGTGCAAAGGGGCATTTCCAAAGGAAGGCAGAGGTACTGACTAAGTAGCTGTGGAGGTAGGATGATACACCAGCATGCCCTTACTAGGTTATCATGGGCGAGTGTGTGGGGAAGGGGAAATTGGGACCTAAAAAATATAAAACGTTTTTGACAGTAGTATGATGCCGCACCAGGATCCATAATCTTCTCCAGACATGGGTTGGGTTTAGCCTGTGGGAGGTAAAGGTAGCTTTCGCAGATCTGATTAATAAGGAGAGGACATGGGGACTAAATGATGGTCAGCTGTGAACCAAAAAGAACGCAAAAAAAAAAGGCTTTAAGGTATATCAGGGACAGCATGGACAAATGAAGATATGTGGGTATTGTAAAGTGAGAAGAGAACTAAAATTGCTGAATGAGTTCTTCATGCCAGTATTTACAGAATAGCAAGGAGGCAGAGTACCACCCTGGAAAGGGAAGAACCTTGTGTGGCGCAAATAGTTTGATACAACTAAAGAAGAGGTACAAAAAGAGGTTCTGAGGGTAAGAGATGAGAAGACACTGGCTCCAGACAATTTGCTGGAGTAAATACTCAAGAAATTGGTAGGGTCATGGTTCAGTCTCTGGTCAAATTGCGCAGTCTCAACTTAGAGACAGCAGTGGTGCCAATGAGCTGCAGTATGTCTACCATGGTATAACTGCCATGAGCAGATGTTTTGAAGGAAGATGAGCAACTGCAGGTCAGTGTCACAGGGAAGTTCATGGATAGAATTCTGAGAAGCAGAGTGACTGAATTCCTAAATGTAAATGTGCTGAAAGATGAGCTTCTTGGTCTTCGTGAATAATAAATAGGTGCTGTCATACCTGATATGGCCTTATGACTAGGTCAAAACTCAGACTAGAGGAATGTGTGGCATGGGATATACTTTGACATCAGCATGGTGTGTGGTACCATGCTACATAGGGGGCCATGTGGAAACTCAAAGATGTAAGGATGGGGAACAAAATTATTAGATGGATTTAAAATAAAGAAACAGAGGTCAGGGGTCAGAAGGCAGGAACATCTTTAGTGGGGTGCCACAAGGGTCACTGCTGGGTCAATCTTAGCTGACATAAACATGTCACATTTCACCCTGGGATTAGTATATGTGATTACCTTATTTTACAGGGGATCCCAAGACTACAGCTGTGGTATCAAATTGTGAAGCCAGTCTCAGCAGAGACCTGCATAGATCAGTGATATGGACCAGAATGTGGTAGTTGAGGTTCAGTGCAAAAACATGAAATGAAATACATCTGCGTGGGGTAATTCAGGAGAGCATGCATTTTAGGGGAATGATTCTCTAACTGTAGAGCCGGAACAGGATCTGGGATTATAATCTCTTTTAGAGAAAACTTTCCCTAGACTTGGAAAGAAAGTGCAGCTAGGAGTCACTTAGATGATACAAGAGATGAGGGAGAATATGACGAATGACTACAGGTATTATGTTTGTACACACTGGATGTTAAAAAAGTGGCATGATATAGGCACAACAATTTATCTAAGGAAAATAAAGGTTAAAACTGAAGAGGAAGTACAGGAATTTGTAAGGGGGCAGAGCTAACAGCTACAAGGAGACTGTCTCAAGTCAAGTGTAAGGAAGTGCAACTTCACAAAAAAAGTGAGTGGGCTCTGGAAGGTGCAACCTGGTGAATGGGTGGAATGCAGGTCAAAAGGGGTTCAAAAGAGAGACTGGTATAAATGGTGAAAGTATTGGGTCAAGGATAAGAGAAGGACAGCTGCACCGGGCAGATCAATTAGACCAATACTCTGCTTCTGTCAGCATTAACATATAGCCATAAAAGAGGAACTAAATGTATAAATAAATAAATGCAGTGAGGAAATAAATAAATAAATGCAGTGATAGTGCAGATTAAATAGGGCAGGGCACTATGCATCTACCACAAAACTGCTACCAATAGTGTAAAAGGAAAAAAGAAACAACCCCTGAAAATGGGGCAGTATTGCATCACTGGGTCATTCTTGGGCAACAGTAGTCTTAATCATCCTCAGTCAACAAAACTAAGTAAGCAAAAATATATTTAAGTGAGATATTTAAATTACTTTTTGCTTTTATCCAGGCAGGTTAGCCTAATCCATAAAAAATTATTGCAGAAGTACAGCCTAAAGTCCAGTACAGTGGACATTATGTGCATTTTCCCCAGGTTAAGCCTGAAAATAGTCCTTTCCAATCTGCCCTGTAATTAGAGCAATGCCGTTAGGAACATTGTGCTCTTAGTAGAGCTGCATTTCACAGATTGTATAAGGGGAGGGACTGGAGAAGCAGCGATCCAGAATGTCGACTCTCAAGATTTAGATTTATTTAAAACCCCACCGAGAGCATAGATACTGGGACCAACCACTGGAGCCAAACCTGGGAGTAGTGTTCATTGGTGAAGATTTGTTGGCTGTTGAATCATGTAACAAGTACAAAAAGGAGATGTAGGCAAAATGATGAAAGCTAGTAACCACAATAAAATCTTGCCTAGGACACCACGATGGAAACCCGCAGTCCAAGTAACACAGTTTATTGGTAGAAATAACACAAAATAACGCTAACAATCCACAATGCTGATCAACAATCTTCTTCAGCAAAAACTGCAACAGTCTTCTTCAGCAAAAACTGAAACACTGAATAATGCTTCACTCCTGATTAAATAGCCCTGCCCTGTTGTCTGTCCAATTACAGAAATTGCTAATTAGTTTGAAAACATCAACTAATTTAAAGTACCAGTATGCAAAAAAATTTTGTTTTTAACTTAACACACTGTATTTTAGTCAAATAGTTTTAAAATAAGTAAATAATTGTTTACATAGTTAGAATATGAAATGACTTGAACATATTCTGATTAAAAAACATGTATGGTGTTATAAAATTTCACATTAAAACCACATTGTTGTTTAAAAACCTTTTTAAAACTGATTTCTTCCAAGTTATATATATATATATATATATATATATATATATATATATATATATATATATATATATATATTGAATGTGATAAATGGTGACATCTGGTGGCTTTGTGATGTAAGTACAAGAGCTTTATAATTTTGCAGATCTAAGTTTTAGTACTGGCTTTATAGACAAATAATCATTCAACCCTGGAAATTTATTGGAATCCAGTACTATCTGCCAGTATAACTCTTTATATTCAAGTTTATCTTCCCATAATCCACCCCTAATATCCCTAGGTAAAGAGTCTAGCACAAAAAAGAAAATTCTGCTTGTGGGCAAGAAACTTGATGTCTAAACAATGCATTTTTCACATTTTGTTTTTTAACTTCATATAAGTGTTCGTAAATACGACATCTTAGTTTCCTTTCTGTTTTTCCCACATAAAACGAGGTACAGAAATTACAGGTTGCAAGATATACAACACCATTGCTGTTGCAGTTAAATGTACCTCTGCTAGTGAGTGTTCTATTCCTAGCTTCCAAAAAAATCTCCTTTTTGTTGCTAATCCTGTGGCATTGGGAACAAAACCCACATTTGTATGTCCCCACACCCCGGGTGCCAGTTTTCTTGTCTTTAGGGCCTCCAAATTCAAACATTTGTTTGAAATTGGTGTCCCTCCGATAAATAAATTTTAGTGGTCTTTGATTTTTGAAAGGTAAATCTGAAATTTGAACAAATCTTGACCATTCCTTAGATATAACTTGCCTAATAGGCCCTGAATCCCCGTGATAATCTAGTATATACGCTGTATCTAAAGAAGTGGTTTCTTTGGAGCCCAAATCGTTGGTTGTACTAGAGATGTTCTGTCCTAGAATAGGGGCAAATCTTTTGTGCCTTTCTTGGACCACTTCAAGTAAGGCCTCATCAAGTAGTGGTCTTGGATAACCCCTATCCATTAACATGTTGCAAACATTGTTAACTTCACTTGAAAATTCTGAGTCGTCTGAGGTCATTCGACTGACCCTAACAAGTTGTCCCTTCACTATGTTTTTCTTTTGAAAATAAGGGTGAGAACTTTGGTAGTGAAGGTATGAATTTGAAAAGGTTTTCTTGCGATGTATACCTGAGGAAAATCCTGTAGCCTGCTTTTTAAGTATAATGTCCAAGTACACACATTGTTCCACATTTATCTCAAATGTGAAATCCAAAAAGTTGGTGGTGTCTTTCAAATAATCCAAAAATTCATGGAATTTTTCCATTGTGTCTGTTCAAAATATACATATGTCGTCCAGGAATCTCTTGTACAAACACCAGCATTGGGTGTATGGACTGTTCAAAATGTATAGTTTTTCCCACCTTTTCAAAACTATGTTGGCATATGTAGGGGCACATTTGGCACCCATGGCAACACCTTTCTTTTGTTTAAAAAATTCCCCTTGGAAGTACATGTAGTTGTTTTTTAAGATAGTTTCCATGAATAAAAGACAATTTGTAAAATCCAGGTGTGACAAAGTGCCTTGGTCCAAAATCTCTTCTTCCAACCATAAAAGGCCTGTCTCGTGTGGGATGGAACCAAATAAATCCACTATGTCTAGGGTAATAAAAATAAGGTCCGGTGAAAATAATTCTGTTTTAACACTTCTTAGAAAGTCCCAAGAATCCTTAAGGACCGTGTCTCCAGTGTATGACACGACCTTCAGTTTGTCATCTACAAATTTGGCTAGTGGTGTAGTGATAGACCCTCAGCGAAACTATTAACCTAAGTGGTGGATCTGTGGGATTCTTGTGAACCTTTGGTATTCCAAATACCGGGATCCGAGGGTGTTGATTAAATAGAAAGTTGTGTTGGTCCTTACTGATGGAACCTTCCAACAGTAAGTCATCCAACATTATATGTATTTTGCTTTTAGCTATGTTCACCTCATTGATCGAGGCCTTAGAATATTTACTAGTGTCATGTAGGGATTCCCTCATCTTGATTCATACAAAATGTGGTCCATTAGAACTGTCCCCCCTCCCTTGTCAGGATGCATCACCCTCAAATTCTCATTCTGTTTAATTTCATTTAATAGTTTTTTCTCTGTTTGTGATAGGTTAGGAATAACATAATGGTTTGTGATAGTATTCCTTAGCTGTCTTTCCATTAAGTTGCCAAAATTCCTAAGTTGTGGGTGAAGCGGTGGATTAAAAACACTCTTCCTTTTGAGACCTGGGGTAGATGGTGTAGTTACTTCGGACCCATTGAATAATAAGTATAAATTTTGTTTTCTCAAGAATAGTTTCAAGTCTATGATGGATCTGGGAATACTGGCCTTCCTATTGGGAACAAATTTAAAACCTTTTGAAAATAATTCAAAGTGTTCAGGCTTTACCTCCAGGTTACTATAGTTGAAAATTTTGTAATTGTTGAGTTCCCAGGTCTTCCCTTCCTGCAAGATGGCCACTTGATTGCCTATCTCCTGTTGTAACCCCTCTGGTTGTAGTAAACCTGATTCTGGTTGCGGATCCGATTGGATCAACGGAGGGGGGGGGGCCCTGACCTAAGGGTATTCTTCTTCCTGAGGTTGGTTGTCTCCAAAATCGTCCCTATGGTCATAATTGGGGTTTGGTGAGAGACACCTCTCTTCCCTAGTGGTCCTGTAATCTTGCATCCCTGAATAAAACTTAGGTTTAGGGTATGCTGCATTGTTCCTATATTCCTTCAGGTCCCTAGCCAGCTTGCCACACTTCCTGTTCATGTTAGTAATGCAGTCTGAGTCTATTTGCCCAAAAATGTCATAATACTGTTGTTTTTCCTTGTCTACTTTAAAAAGCAAATCATTAATTATCCTGTCGTTAGTGGTTTCCATTTCTTTTATCAAACAAGCCATAACCCTCTCGTTCTCTGTTAAAATGGATTTAACAACCTCAAACCCACACTGGTCAAAAATTTTTATTAAATTCAAGTGAAAAACAGACCCTTCCTCAACTTTGTTCGGGAACTTTGATAGTCTTAACCCTTTCGGTACTACCTCCTTTGCAAGGCACTCCTTTAAATAACTACAATCACATTCTAAACGTTTGTATTTGTCTAACAGAAAGTATAATTCATCAAGACTTTGTTGGTATGTTTTGTAAGATTTAGCCCCTTTGTCACAAGTGTCACTTTGCATATTATAACATTTGCGCAAAATACCTTGATAATCAAGGTTACATTGTTTGTTAGTGTCACCTTTGTTAATGTGTCCAGAAAGTCCTTCTCCTGGAATAAATGGTGGCGTTCCACTGTTTCTTTTGAGTGAACTGCCACTCCGAAGTAGTCTCTGGAAGTCAACAAAATTTTGGCTCCCATGTGAAGTGGAACTGTTGGCTTGGTTAAGTGAGCCAATGTCAGGGCAGGGAATAGCTTGGTCCGCTCCTTGGTGCATTGTACCACTCGTTTGTGCATTGCTCTGCAAACCAGGAATGGAAGCCCGTTGAAATGCGCTAGTATTGGAACCGGAATCACTTTGGCCGGCCCCTCGAGGTGAGTGTACTGGTGGTGTGGCTCACGTCCGGAAGCCCTGCCTACCAGGGAATAGCAAACTGGAGTTAGTAGTTCCACTAGTTGGGTCAACTGACCTATAACCTTCCTGAGTTCACTTCTGCTTTCGTAGCAGAAGTCTGTGTTGGATGCTGCTTCCGTGGTGTCAGACATCCGAAAATTGAAGCAACAAGTACAAAAAGGAGATGTAGGCAAAATGATGAAAGCTAGTAACCACAATAAAATCTTGCCTAGGACACCACGATGGAAACCCACAGTCCAAGTAACACAGTTTATTGGTAGAAATAACACAAAATAACACTAACAATCCACAATGCTGATCAACAATCTTCTTCAGCAAAACTGCAACAGTCTTCTTCAGCAAAAACTGAAACACTGAATAATGCTTCACTCCTGATTAAATAGCCCTGCCCTGTTGTCTGTCCAATTACAGAAATTGCTAATTAGTTTGAAAACATCAACTAATTTAAAGTACCAGTATGCAAAAAAAATTTGTTTTAAACTTAACACACTGTATTTTAGTCAAATAGTTTTAAAATAAATAAATAATTGTTTACATAGTTAGAATATGAAATGACTTGAACATATTCTGATTAAAAAACATGTATGGTGTTATAAAATTTCACATTAAAACCACTTTGTTGTTTAAAAACCTTTTTAAAACTGATTTCTTCCAAGTTATATATATATTGAATGTGATAAATGGTGACATCTGGTGGCTTTATGATGTAAGTACAAGAGCTTTATAATTTTGCAGATCTAAGTTTTAGTACTGGCTTTATAGACAAATAATCATTCAACCCTGGAAATTTATTGGAATCCAGTACTATCTGCCAGTATAACTCTTTATATTCAAGTTTATCTTCCCATAATCCACCCCTAATATCCCTAGGTAAAGAGTCTAGCACGGACCTTATTTTTATTACCCTAGACATAGTGGATTTATTTGGTTCCATCCCACACGAGACAGGCCTTTTATGGTTGGAAGAAGAGATTTTGGACCAAGGCACTTTGTCACACCTGGATTTTACAAATTGTCTTTTATTCATGGAAACTATCTTAAAAAACAACTACATGTACTTCCAAGGGGAATTTTTTAAACAAAAGAAAGGTGTTGCCATGGGTGCCAACTGTGCCCCTACATATGCCAACATAGTTTTGAAAAGGTGGGAAAAACTATACATTTTGAACAGTCCATACACCCAATGCTGGTGTTTGTACAAGAGATTCCTGGACGACATATGTATATTTTGGACAGACACAATGGAAAAATTCCATGAATTTTTGGATTATTTGAAAGACACCACCAACTTTTTGGATTTCACATTTGAGGTAAATGTGGAACAATGTGTGTACTTGGACATTATACTTAAAAAGCAGGCTACAGGATTTTCCTCAGGTATACATCGCAAGAAAACCTTTTCAAATTCATACCTTCACTACCAAAGTTCTCACCCTTATTTTCAAAAGAAAAACATAGTGAAGGGACAACTTGTTAGGGTCAGTCAAATGACCTCAGACGACTCAGAATTTTCATGAAAGTAACAATGTTTGCAACATGTTAATGGATATGGGTTATCCAAGACCACTACTTGATGAGGTCCAAGAAAGGCACAAAAGATTTGCCCCTATTCTAGGACAGAACATCTCTAGTACAACCAACGATTTGGGCTCCAAAGAAACCACTTCTTTAGATACAGTGTATATACTTGATTACAGCGGGGATACAGGGCCTATTAGGCAAGTTATATCTAAGGAATGGTCAAGATTTGTTCAAATTTCAGATTTACCTTTCAAAAATCAAAGACCACTGAAATGTATTTATCGGAGGGACACCAATTTCAAACAAATGTTTGAATTTGGAGGCCCTAAAGACAAGAAAACTGGCACCCGGGGTGTGGGGACATACAAATGTGGGTTTTGTTCCCAATGCCACAGGATTAGCAACAAAAAGGAGATTTTTTTGGAAGCTAGGAATAGAACACTCACTAGCAGAGGTACATTTAACTGCAACAGCAATGGTGTTGTATATCTTGCAACCTGTAATTTCTGTACCTCGTTTTACGTGGGAAAAACAGAAAGGAAACTAAGATGTCGCATTTACGAACACTTATATGAAGTTAAAAAACAAAATGTGAAAAATGCATTGTTTAGACATCAAGTTTCTTGCCCATAAGCAGAATTTTCTTTTTTTGTGCTAGACTCTTTACCTAGGGATATTAGGGGTGGATTATGGGAAGATAAACTTGAATATAAAGAGTTATACTGGCAGATAGTACTGGATTCCAATAAATTTCCAGGGTTGAATGATTATTTGTCTATAAAGCCAGTACTAAAACTTAGATCTCAAAATTATAAAGCTCTTGTACTTAAATTATAAAGCTCTTGTACTTACATCACAAAGCCACCAGATGTCACCATTTATCACATTCAATATATATATATATATATATATATATATATATATATATATATATATATAACTTGGAAGAAATCAGTTTTAAAAAGGTTTTTAAACAACAATGTGGTTTTAATGTGAAATTTTATAACACCATACATGTTTTTTAATCAGAATATGTTCAAGTCATTTCATATTCTAACTATGTAAACAATTATTTATTTATTTTAAAACTATTTGACTAAAATACAGTGTGTTAAGTTAAAAACACATTTTTTTTGCATACTGGTACTTTAAATTAGTTGATGTTTTCAAACTAATTAGCAATTTCTGTAATTGGACAGACAACAGGGCAGGGCTATTTAATCAGGAGTGAAGCATTATTCAGTGTTTCAGTTTTTGCTGAAGAAGACTGTTGCAGTTTTTGCTGAAGAAGATTGTTGATCGAAAACTTATTGTGGATTGTTAGCGTTATTTTGTGTTATTTCTACCAATAAACTGTGTTACTTGGACTGTGGGTTTCCATCGTGGTGTCCTAGGCAAGATTTTATTGTGGTTACTAGCTTTCATCATTTTGCCTACATCTCCTTTTTGTACTTGTTGCTTCAATTTTCGGATGTCTGACACCACGGAAGCAGCATCCAACACAGACTTCTGCTACGAAAGCAGAGGTGAACTCAGGAAGGTTATAGGTCAGTTGACCCAACTAGTGGAACTACTAACTCCGGTTTGCTATTCCCTGGTAGGCGGGGCTTCCGGACGTAGGAACGCCACACCACCAGTACACTCACCTCGAGGGGCCGGCCAAAGTGATTCCGGTTCCAATACTAGCGCATTTCAACGGGCTTCCAGTCCTGGTTTGCAGAGCAATGCACAAACGAGTGGTACAACGCACCAAGGAGCGGACCAAGCTATTCCCTGCCCTGACATTGGCTCACTTAACCAAGCCAACGGTTCCACTTCACATGGGAGCCAAAATTTTGTTGACTTCCCGAGACTACTTCGGAGTGGCAGTTCACTCAATAGAAACAGTGGAATGCCACCATTTATTCCAGGAGAAGGACTTTCTGGACACATTAACAAAGGTGACACTAACAAACAATGTAACCTTGATTATCAAGGTATTTTGCGCAAATGTTATAATATGCAAAGTGACACTTGTGACAAAGGGGCTAAATCTTACAAAACATACCAACAAAGTCTTGATGAATTATACTTTCTGTTAGACAAATACAAACGTTTAGAATGTGATTGTAGTTATTTAAAGGAGTGCCTTGCAAAGGAGGTAGTACCGAAAGGGTTAAGACTATCAAAGTTCCCGAACAAAGTTGAGGAAGGGTCTGTTTTTCACTTGAATTTAATAAAAATTTTTGACCAGTGTGGGTTTGAGGTTGTTAAACCCATTTTAACAGAGAACGAGAGGGTTATGGCTTGTTTGATAAAAGAAATGGAAACCACTAACGACAGGATAATTAATGATTTGCTTTTTAAAGTAGACAAGGAAAAACAACAGTATTATGACATTTTTGGGCAAATAGACTCAGACTGCATTACTAACATGAACAGGAAGTGTGGCAAGCTGGCTAGGGACCTGAAGGAATATAGGAACAATGTAGCATACCCTAAACCTAAGTTTTATTCAGGGATGCAAGATTACAGGACCACTAGGGAAGAGAGGTGTCTCTCACCAAACCCCAATTATGACCATAGGGATGATTTTGGAGACAACCAACCTCAGGAAGAAGAATACCCTTTAGGTCAGGGCCCCCCCCCCTCCGTCGATCCAATCGGATCCGCAACCAGAATCGGGTTTACTACAACCAGTGGGGTTACAACAGGAGATAGGCAATCAAGTGGCCATCTTGCAGGAAGGGAAGACCTGGGAACTCAACAATTACAAAATTTTCAACTATAGTAACCTGGAGGTAAAGCCTGAACACTTTGAATTATTTTCAAAAGGTTTTAAATTTGTTCCCAATAGGAAGGCCAGTATTCCCAGATCCATCATAGACTTGAAACTATTCTTGAGAAAACAAAATTTATACTTATTCAATGGGTCCGAAGTAACTACACCATCTACCCCAGGTCTCAAAAGGAAGAGTGTTTTTAATCCACTGCTTCACCCACAACTTAGGAATTTTGGCAACTTAATGGAAAGAGAGCTAAGGAATACTATCACAAACCATTATGTTATTCCTAACCTATCACAAACAGAGAAAAAACTATTAAATGAAATTAAACAGAATGAGAATTTGAGGGTGATGCATCCTGACAAGGTAGGGGGGACAGTTCTAATGGACCACATTTTGTATGAATCCAAGATGAGGGAATCCCTACATGACACTAGTAAATATTCTAAGGCCTCGATCAATGAGGTGAACATAGCTAAAAGCAAAATACATATAATGTTGGATGACTTACTGTTGGAAGGTTCCATCAGTAAGGACCAACACAACTTTCTATTTAATCAACACCCTCAGATCCCGACGGTATTTGGAATACCAAAGGTTCACAAGAATCCCACAGATCCACCACTTAGATTAATAGTTTCGGCTGAGGGGTCTATCACTACACCACTAGCCAAATTTGTAGATGACAAACTGAAGGTCTTGTCATACACTGGAGACACGGTCCTTAAGGATTCTTGGGACTTTCTAAGGAGTGTTAAAACAGAATTATTTTCACCGGACCTTACTTTTATTACCCTAGACATAGTGGATTTATTTGGTTCCATCCCACACGAGACAGGCCTTTTATGGTTGGAAGAAGAGATTTTGGACCAAGGCACTTTGTCACACCTGGATTTTACAAATTGTCTTTTATTCATGAAAACTATCTTAAAAAACAACTACATGTACTTCCAAGGGGAATTTTTTAAACAAGAGAAAGGTGTTGCCATGGGTGCCAAATGTGCCCCTACATATGCCAACATAGTTTTGAAAAGGTGGGAAAAACTATACATTTTGAACAGTCCATACACCCAATGCTGGTGTTTGTACAAGAGATTCCTGGACGACATATGTATATTTTGGACAGACACAATGGAAAAATTCCATGAATTTTTGGATTATTTGAAAGACACCACCAACTTTTTGGATTTCACATTTGAGGTAAATGTGGAACAATGTGTGTACTTGGACATTATACTTAAAAAGCAGGCTACAGGATTTTCCTCAGGCATACATCATAAGAAAACCTTTTCTAATTCATACCTTCACTACCAAAGTTCTCACCCTTATTTTCAAAAGAAAAACATAGTGAAGGGACAACTTGTTAGGGTCAGTCGAATGACCTCAGACGACTCAGAATTTTCAAGTGAAAGTAACAATGTTTGCAACATGTTAATGGATAGGGGTTATCCAAGACCACTACTTGATGAGGCCTTACTCGAAGTGGTCCAAGAAAGGCACAAAAGATTTGCCCCTATTCTGGGACAGAACATCTCTAGTACAACCAACGATTTGGGCTCCAAAGAAACCACTTCTTTAGATACAGCATATATACTTGATTATACGGGGGATTCAGGGCCTATTAGGCAAGTTATATCTAAGGAATGGTCAAGATTTGTTCAAATTTCAGATTTACCTTTCAAAAATCAAAGACCACTAAAATTTATTTATCGGAGGGACACCAATTTCAAACAAATGTTTGAATTTGGAGGCCCTAAAGACAAGAAAACTGGCACCCGGGGTGTGGGGACATACAAATGTGGGTTTTGTTTCCAATGCCACAGGATTAGCAACAAAAAGGAGATTTTTTTGGAAGCTAGGAATAGAACACTCACTAGCAGAGGTACATTTAACTGCAACAGCAATGGTGTTGTATATCTTGCAACCTGTACTTTCTGTACCTCGTTTTATGTGGGAAAAACAGAAAGGAAACTAAGATGTCGCATTTACGAACACTTATATGAAGTTAAAAAACAAAATGTAAAAAATGCATTGTTTAGACATCAAGTTTCTTGCCCATAAGCAGAATTTTCTTTTTTTGTGCTAGACTCTTTACCTAGGGATATTAGGGGTGGATTATGGGAAGATAAACTTGAATATAAAGAGTTATACTGGCAGATAGTACTAGATTCCAATAAATTTCCAGGGTTGAATGATTATTTGTCTATAAAGCCAGTACTAAAACTTAGATCTGCAAAATTATAAAGCTCTTGTACTTACATCACAAAGCCACCAGATGTCACCATTTATCACATTCAATATATATATATAACTTGGAAGAAATCAGTTTTAAAAAGGTTTTTAAACAACAAAGTGGTTTTAATGTGAAATTTTATAACACCATACATGTTTTTTAATCAGAATATGTTCAAGTCATTTCATATTCTAACTATGTAAACAATTATTTACTTATTTTAAAACTATTTGACTAAAATACAGTGTGTTAAGTTAAAAACAAAATTTTTTTGCATACTGGTACTTTAAATTAGTTGATGTTTTCAAACTAATTAGCAATTTATGTAATTGGACAGACAACAGGGCAGGGCTATTTAATCAGGAGTGAAGCATTATTCAGTGTTTCAGTTTTTGCTGAAGAAGACTGTTGCAGTTTTTGCTGAAGAAGATTGTTGATCGAAAACGCATTGTGGATTGTTAGCGTTATTTTGTGTTATTTCTACCAATAAACTGTGTTACTTGGACTGCGGGTTTCCATCGTGGTGTCCTAGGCAAGATTTTATTGTTGAATCATGTAACCTAGTTGTGCTGAGCCCAAAAATGCTGCTTAGAGCTGCTATGTGGGCTCTCATACCTCTCAGTCTTTCAGCTTCCAAAAATCATACCAAGATTCCAGAATCGTAACACTTAAACTTTGGTTATGAATAAATTCACACCCAATGTGCCAGGCCATAATGCCTATATTTGCCTGTGTGTGTGTGTCTTTGTTTGTTGGGAGGATACCACCTATAAAATTAGGACCTTAGTGGGGAGGAACAAATACTATACTGTACAGCTTGTCTGCTGTGTGGTCATTTAGTGATTCTGTTTTAACTCTTCCTGTATACTCTGAAAGGGAGCAAGGACTCTGCAGATGTGCTCTTGATCTACTTTATTCCTTCCATACAAAATTGTTTGACATGTATCTATGCCACTGTCTAAAATCAGTATGCAACCACAGTCCCCCCCCCCCCGTTTCATTGTCCCTTAGGGACTGCTGTGGCAAGTGTCTGTTTACAATGCATAGTAAGTAACACTAACACACGCACACACACAGACACACACAATATTAATTCTAACACACACACAATTATGTGCATACAAAATATCAGTACAGACACACTCACAAAAACAGAGAATATAAATGCACATACATATACTTTAGCCAGTGCAGAAGATATGCTGAGCAGTTTACTTAGTCATTATCAATTTGCTTGTGCTTCTTTTTGACAATTAGTGTACTATTCTGAATGCATATCTCCCTTAGGACTACAGGCTTATTTGGTTTTTAAACATGTTCTTTGGGGTATTTCCTTCTGCTGTTTTGCTGTTTCTTACTGTTGTTGATGATGGGATGGTTGTTGCATTCCATGCACTTTTTGAACCAACTGTGCACTTCACAAAGCATTATATAGCATATATTATTGGTTCTAGAACTGAGCCAATCAAAGACCAGAAACCAGAGCCAGCTATAATGAAAGTGGAACAGAGAAGCAGACATAGTTTTAGAGACTGACATCAGACCACTCTCCTTAAATAAGGAGTGCTTGAGAGGGGTCTATATTATATGCTCGAAGTTTTAAAACTTCGACTCTGATATGATCAACACCATATGAGCGAAGTTTTAAAACTTCGAACAAATAATAAAAAAATTTAAAAAAAAACAAAACAAATTACCTGAATGCTCCGGACAGGGGGGCAATCCCCCCCGCTACTTAAATATTCCAACTTCGAGATCACACTACATTAAAGTAAAGGGAAATATTCCCTATGGCGATCTCCATTGAAACTTGCGAGCTTTTAAAAGTACGCTCATATGGTGTCGACCATATGAGGCTCGAACTTTTGAATGCTCTCGATTTCTAATGGAATCCCTTGAGAGGTATGGTGGGGGATCAAGTGTGATGCCAGCCATGTGGCAGGCAGGAACATGATGAAGTAAGATGGAATTAGACCCTGGCAAAGGAGTTAGTTGATGGGGAAGGATCTGGAGCTTGGGTGGAAAGTTGAAAAATAGAGGTTAAATATAGTTAGTCTTACCTCTATACACACACACACACACACACACACACACACACACACACACACACACACACACACACACACACACTCCTCAATCTCTTAGTACAAGAAATCTGGACAAAACCACAAATAATGGGCGGACAAAGGCCCAAAAATAGAGACACTTTTAATTACTGCTCTTAGCAGCTTAGAACGTTGATAGACTTAACAGATTTTGCATTCGTATGAATTTTTTAAAGGATGTGAAGTCTGAAACTCAAATGTCTGCCTATAATTTCTGACTTCAGTCCTCAAAGATTTGCCAGTGATTTGCAACAAAACTTCAAATTTTAAGAGGAACAGACCAAAAATAGGAGAAAAATCTGGACCAATGAGAGGTACACACACACACACACACACACACACACACACACACACACACACACACACACACACACACACACACACACACCTGGTTTCAGAACCAGACTTCTTGATCAGGGGATGGTCTGTCTTGTACTATGGAGGTACCTCTCAGAAGAGGCCCTGAGTGGGTGTGGTGATGATCACAAACCACCAGCTAGGTGCAGTTCATTTAGACTTGGTATTGGTGGATGAAGAGATTGCCTCAATGTGACTGCAAATTGCAAACAGGTAACCTATGTTGCTGTTGCTTATGAATATTCTCCTAGCAACCATTCAGAGTATTTGGTCTTCTTGGAAACTGTGGCTGTGCTGTTTCATATGGTACCACTTGCTGAATGTATAATGTTACTGTGGAACTTATGCTCATGTAAAGAACAAAAGAGGTACCTGATTAGGAAGCTTGTTTTGTCTGCTCTAAACTTGAATGACAAATTGTTATTGGGCATCTGTGCTATTCATAGATTGTCTGTAATGAAAACATCTTCAAACACAAGGCTGCCCTGGTACCAGAACACCTTGGGCCAAGAGTCACTGATCAGCTTTGTAGTTGTGTTATTAGACCTGAGGTCATATGTTCTGGGCACCTTGTTGAAGAGAGGTAGTGAGTTGTCAAGTGATCACCACTTGACAGTATATATGTCAGATGGGCAGGGTGATCACTGGACAAATCTGGCAAACCCAAATGTGTCGCAAGGATTCAAAACCAAAGAGACTCACCTCTGTCTGGGAAGAGTTCAATTCCTACCTTATTCCAAGTGAGGTAAGACAAGTGGTGTTTGAATGGACTCTGTTGAAGACCTCAGTAGTAGAGGTGGTGGCAAGGAGCTGTGTTCAAAAAGGAATCTGTGCTTGTCATAATAGTAACCCTAACATATACTAGTGGAAATCAGTGGTAAGGGAAGCAATCATGTTAAAGAATGAGGCCTTCCATGCAATATTGGTGATGTGGGGGTGGTCTCCACATCTGATGGATTGCTACTAATAGACCAGGGAGCAGCAGTTAAGGTAGAGTCCTGGGAGTGGGAGGAGTTTGGCAAGGCAATGGAGAATGATGTTTAGATGGCCTGGCAAACCATACAGTGCCTCATGAGAGGAAGGTGGGATATCACCCAGTTTGTCCTCAGCAAGGGTGGAGAAATACTAACCTCAAATGGGGACATTATTGAGAGGGAGAAGGAACACTTTGAGGAACTTCTGAACCCAGTGGGCATGCCCTTATCTGGAGAGGCAACACTAGAAGCAGCTGTTGAGTTTGTGTCCATTTCTGCAGATGAGGTTACTTCTTCTTCTTTCGGCTTTTTCCCAGTTAGGGGTTGTCACAGTGGATCACTAGTCTGCTCATGATTGGCAGTGGAGTTTTATGGTGTCAAGTTGCCAGCCTGGCGCTCAACCTTCCACAGAAGGCACATACACACACTCACACCTAGGGCCAATTTAGAGTGTCCAACCCACCTACAGCATGTCTTTGGGATGTGGGAAGATACCACCCGGAGGAAACCCACATGACCACAGGGAGGGCATGCAGACTATGCATAGAAGGCACCCCAGCCGAGGATCGAACAGGAGAACCTCTTGCTGTGAGGCAGCAATGCTAACCGCTGCACCACCGCGGCCGCCCTTCTGCAGATGAGGTTACTACAGTGATTAAAACCTCAGCTGAGGCAAGGCTGTGGGACTTGATGAGAATCAAGTCAGTAATGTTGAATGTGATGGAAATTGTTGGAGCATTATGGTTATTACACCTTTTCAAGCTTGCATGGAAGATGAAGACAATACCTCTGGACTGGCAAGTTAGACTGATGGTCCTCATTTTAAAAATTAGATCAGGTCTTGTGTTCCATTTACAGAGAGATCACACTCCTAAGTCTTCTCAGAAAAGCCCATGCTGGTGTGCTAGATAGAAGTCTTCCTCTGATAATCAAGTCTCTGATTCTGGAAGCCGCAAGTCAAGGTACACTCGAGTAACCTGCATATGTGACCTCAGCCTGGTCTGTGACATCAGTAGGACTTGTTGGCGGGATAGGTTTATGTCCCAGAGACTCCCCCTTTTGTGGAATAAACTCCCTCTCTGCGTAAAGAAGAGTACCTCATTAAAACTTTTTAAGCGCAACCTGGCTAACTGGATGAGGAACAGGAAATATTCCCGTGGGATTCCACCTATGTGCTTGCTGGACAGTGGCATAGGGTGGTGACTTGTTGGAACATGGGCCAAATTCTTGGCTAGGCTTGTAGGGGCCTCAGGGCCAATAGCCTAGTAACTTTCTATGATCCTAGGAGGAGTCGTGGCAATGAAACATTTGGTCAACTCTTTGTCTTTGAATGGATATTAGAGAGGCTGTAGGAGTTTACCATTCCAGTCTACACGTGCTTTGTGAACCTAGAGAAGCTACATGTGCTCTGTTGCAGATATCTAGAATTCTGTACTGTTGACTTAATTTATTTTATTTATATATCTAGTATAATTGATTTTATTTAGTACTCAGTTGCACATTTATTTTACTTTGTTCTGCTGATCTCATTCATTTTGCAAATATACTCTGTTCTGCTGATCTCATTCATTTTGCAAATATATTTTGTAAATAATGCAATGGATGTAGCACTTTTTCTGCACCCAGTTGTCTTTGTATATATTATTCAATGCTTATTTATGTTCCTGTTTGCTGCTGGTTTTGTAAATAATGTAATGAGTGTAACATTTTAACTGCATCCAATTATATATATATATATATATTTTTTATACTATTAATCTTGTATTTGATTGTTGTCACTGCTGTCATTGCCTCTTAGCCCAAGTCACAGATCAGTTCACTTACCTAGTTAAATTAATTAGTAGAGAAATTAATAATTAATCAAATAACTAAAGAAATGATTAAATAAATAAAATGAAATAAACCCATATATAAATAAAATAAAATATGACTGCCTGCTCTGGAACATCTTGTGGGAAGTACTATGAGAGTGTGAGGTTCTGGGGGCTGCAGTTCTGTGACCGCATTGTTTGCAACGGTCAAGGTGGGTGTAAAACTCTGGCAAGTCTGCATCCTTTCTCCTGTGCTAAATACAATTTTCATGGACAAGATATCAAGGTGTTGCCAATGTTTGAAGAATATCTAGTATGGGGACATGAAGACTGCATTTTCAGCGTACATTGGTGTAGCTCACCGCTGAGTATGAAGCAGCTTGGATGACAATTAGTACCGCTAAATCAGAGATCATGTTTCTGTGATGAATGAAAGTGGATTGCTACCTACTTATGATGAGAGAACAGCTATCCCAAATGCAGGAGTGTAAATATCTTTGGGTCTTGTTCCCAACTAGTGATAGAGGGGATCAGGAGATTGACCAGTGGATGGGTGCAGCTGCAGCAGTACCCCAGTGATTTGTACTGGGCTGAAGAGATGAAACAGTAGCCAAGTCATAAGATGAAGCTATCAGTTTACTGATCTGTCTACATCCTTGTTCTCACCTGTGGTCATGAAAGCTTTGGGTAATGACTGAAAAGATGAGATCATGGATGCAAGCAGCAGAAATGACATTTCTTCACAGGGTGCTGGGCATCCTTTCTATGACAGAGTGAGGAGCTTAGCAATCAGAGAGGGACATAGACTGTAGCCTGAGCTCCTCTGTTTTAAGAGTAGCTAGCTGAAGTGGTTTGGGCACTTACTAAAAATGGCCTCTGGTTGCATCCATTGGGAGGTGTGTTAGCTGCACCCTACTGTGAGGATGCTCCATGAAAGACCTAGGACATCCTAGAAAGATTATTTCTCTCAACTGGCCTGGGAATGCTGAGGATCCTCCAGAATGAACCAGTGACTGTTGTTGGAGATAGGTCTGGTCCTTCTTGCTCAGTGTGCTATCACTGTGAACATCACCAGGAGAAGCAGCTTAGAAAATGGATGGGTAGATGGTGTTCCAAACATAACACAATAAAAACTGTACTAGAAAAACTTAACAAAAAAAAAAGGTTAATGCAAGTAAATACAGATGAATCAGATGTACAATGAGTCAAGCAGCCTAATACATTACATTGCATTACAGTATGTATTTATTTTATTTATTTACCTTTGTTTATTGGCAAAGCCTGTTTTCAGAGGAGGCCCATGGATCCTTAAGTAAGAGCTTGTATTTATCTTCCAAGAAAGAAAACAAAAAGACAAGCATGCAGACATGTTTCACTGCATTGTATAGTAATGAAATATCAGCAGATGCTGTGAAGAACTATCTTTATGCATACCTGTGCATGATCAAGGCTAGAATGAGTTATTTCAGACCAACATGCATTGATTCACTGTCTTTTTTAGTACACCTCAACATGCATCAATTCATGTCTCAGGTTGTTTTTCATATGACTTATTGTACTTGTGTGTAGTTCAAGGTGTACTGTGTGATGAGATAGTAGGATGGACTGCAACATGTAGCAGGTTTTTTTGTCATCATAAATACAAAACCTACTTTATAATATGATTGTGCATTAGTCATTTAGCTTGAAACTCTGAACTATTATTTTTAAATCAATTTCAGTCATTTTTTTTCTCATCTTGTTCTTTTTCCTGTTACCTTTTTATATAACTCGGTATCATGGTTGATAAAGACTTCACTCTGTTCATTTTAACTAACTGCATAAACCCTAAACTTCTGTTTATGAAGACTTGTTGACTTGCAGCAGGGCATCTACCTGCTCCTCTAGTGACATGAGTTCAAATAGTGACAAGGGTGTGGAAGTTTCACTGTGAAAGGTGCAGGAGTGAGTTACTTGTTTGACTACTTCCTCCTAGAGGGTTGGAAAGAGAAATGTATCCTGTTCCTAATGTAAGTAGTAATCCACAGCAAAGAATGGAGGTGTGAGAGAAAGTGCTCATCTTACTGAGGGATGATATTCGAAGTAGGATACCATTATAGAAGGGAGGGTGTCCACCACCAATGAACCCGTTGTATTCTACCTTAAAAAAGTACAGCGAGGGAATCTCAAAGATGTATGGTAGCTATATATATATATTCCCAAGTGCAGTATGACGAAAGCCACTCCAGTTTCACCCTATTATCTTTCCTCATAATACCTCAAATCTAATCCCATGAGGAAATAAAAATGGAAAGGGCTATAGCCATACCCACTTAATGATTCTGATGCATTAAAATAGTCAGAGTGCAAAGATATAATGAAATAAATGAGATGTAGCAGCAGTCATAACTTATTTATATTTATACTTTTTGTTGATTGGGTTAGGCCAGTAGACTGTTTTCAGGGGAGACTTGAGATGGTAGTCATACCATCTAAGAGAAATTTGCAATCATGAACTAGCTCTGCTATTTTTGATAGTGCAGCGGGATATTTTACATCCACCTGAGTCACTTCCAACTCGGGCAGATGGGACCTTTTTTTACTTTTAATCTGAAAGATGACACACTCAGGAGTGTATCACCTCTCCTTATGCTGCACTGCAGTTTCAGTACTGGAAAAAATAATCCAAGTACCTGGCATAAGAATAGAACCCAGAGCCTTCTGCACCAAATGCAAGTGTGCTATCTGTTGAACTACTGAGAGTGCAGAAGAATAATTAGTTTTCCACCCCCTCCAGGGAAAACAGCACTGAAAACGACAGACTGCCCCAATCAAATGTAGCAACATGAAGCTCCTAGTACTTAATTTCTGGTTTGCTGAAATAACACCAGTATTTATTTATTTATTTTACATTTGTTTACTGGGATAGTCCGTCTGGGTGTAAGCCTGTTTTCAGAGTCCCGGGGAGAAAAGCTCTAGAAGTACAAGTTACATGGGCATTAATATAACAGGAAAAGTACATTGATGTAATAAGAGAAATAGAAATATACATTGGCATCTGTGGCATCTCATTAAACATCAGAGGATAGTATTATAAGCATTATTTACAGACTATACAGTTTTATTTTATTACAAAGTAAGCATTTGAGGGTAGGTTTAGTTTTGTTAGGTTAGCATGGATAGAGAAAGAGGAGAGGGGGGTTTGAAGAGGCAAGGATTTCTGGCGAATTAGTAGGGATTCATAGATGGTTACTGTTCTAGGGGGATATGGGTAAGAAAAAAGACATACAGGGAATGTATTAGCCTGTATTGATTCAGTAGCAGGTCCAGTTGCTATATAGGTAGTTTTTTAGCTGTTTCTTAAATTGAGTTGGATTTGTAATGTTTAAAATGTGTTGGGGAATTGTGTTCCAGGTTTAAGAAATATGGTGGGAGTAAAGGGTATCCCCAGCCTTGTTGTTGCTTTTGGAGACTTGTAGGAGGATTTTGTGTGTAGAATGAAGTTGTTGAGTATTAGTATATGGTTGGAAAAATTGTTGCAAGGCTGGGATTCTGGCTGGTATATTAAATGGTGGGTGATAATGTGTTGGGTGTGGGCAAGGTGTTGAGGAAGTTCTAACCCTTTTAATTGCTGTAGGGAGAAGGAGTGGTATGACCTATGTGGGGAGTTTGTAGCAAACATGGCTATTTTCTTATAGCAGGATTCAAGTTTGGTAAGTTCAGTTTTGCTAAGTTTGGTGAGGATGGGAGAAATGTAGAGTAGAGTGGATAGGAGGTGAGTTCTGGCGATGTCTAGTCTGGTCTGGTTTGGTTTGTAAGAAATGGCTTAATGTGGTAGAGAGTGCCAAGTTTGATGTGAGTTTTTGTAATGGATTGAGATAGGTGAATATCAAATTTCAGTTTATCAATAATGACACCTAGTAGCTTGACTTGGGAGGTGGTGGCTATGATTGTGTTATTTGAGGAATATATATGAAAAGAGGTTCGGGGTATGGTTGAGTTTGATGGGAGAAAAAGCATTATGTTGGTCTTGTTTGGCTTCACTATAAGGTTAGGTTTGTTTAGCCAAGATTCTGCTGCCAAAAAAGATTGTTGTGTAATGTCCTGTAGTTGTGTGAGGGGGGGATGCATTACAAAAGAGGGTAGTGTCATCTGCATATTGAATAACTGAGGCGAGAAGGGTGGATTTATGGAATTGGTTAGTTGAAATGTTGAAGAGTAGGGGGCCTAGTATGGAACCTTGTGGGAATCCAGTGTTAACAGGGAATAGAGATAGTTCCTGATTCCACCTAACAGCTTGTTGCCGTTTGGTTAGGTAGCTGTGGAACCATACTAGGGTAGAATGGTTGAGGTTTAGGGTGGATAGCTCTGATAGTAGTTTCTGGTGTGAGACAGTGTCAAAGGCCTTGGAGAGGTCTAAAAAGATGGCGGTAGTTTACAGTGTTGGTAAAATAGAGAAGGGTAGTTGTGGTACTATGGTCGGGGTGAAAACCATGCTGTGTATGAGAGAGGAGATTATTGGATAATAGGAGATTTAGGAGCTGGGTGTGGATGCATTTTTTCAAGTATTTTAGATAGGGGCGAAAGAATGTCGATGGGTCTGTAGTTTGTGAGTTCTGTGGAGTTTTCACCTTTATGCAGGGAAGGGATGTAGGCGATTTTCCAGAGTAGGGGGACATAGTTTTCAGTGATAGAGCAGTTGATCAGGATGGATATGGGGTATGCAATGACCTCAGCAGCAAGTTTTAGGAATTCTGATGGCAGATTGCCAGAGAATAGGCTGGTGGGTTTGAATGTTTTAAGAAGTTTTTTTATAGTGTGAGTTGGAACAGGTGTAAAGGAGAAAGTATTTTCAAGATTACTATTGATGGCTGGGATCTTGGGAGGCATTTTGGTCATATTTGATAAAAGAATGTATTGAATTTATGAAGAAGGAGTTGAACTGTGTTGTAATGTTGTCCTCTGAGGGTGAAGTGGTGGGTGTAGGTGTAGGGGTGGAAGTGTTGGCAGGCTGAAGGAGTTTGTTTATGGTGACCCAGAATATTTGGGGGTTGTTTTGGTGTTTTTATTGTGTAGTGGTGCAGTATGATTTTTTTTATCAGTTTTTATTTGGGATTGGGTTTTATTTCTAAGCTGTTTGTAAAGTTGTAGGTTGATATGGCTTCTGTTAGTTAACCGGTGTACCCATGCCTTATCCCTTTGTTTTAGGAGATCTTTAGTGTTATTTGTTAGCTATGGTGAATGGTGTTTTTTTATTCTAGCGTATCTGTAAGGGGCTAGGCTTTTTAAGATGTACAGGAAGGTAGTGTTAAAGTGTTGTACAGCAGTATCTAATGGTATGGGTTTTAGGGGAGACCAGTTTATTTATATGAAGTGAAATATTTGGGTATTGATTTTCTTTTTATTACAGATTAGTCAATAGACTGATTGTCTAGGTGGGCTGAGATTGTGTCTATGCAAATAAGTGGGCAGGTGGTCACTGATGCTGTCAGGGAGACACCCAGTTTGGAAGGATGTGGGAGATCTGTTAGTAGTCAGTATAAATAATTTAGTTCTAAATGTTTTCAGGTAGTACTATACCTCTCAGCTTATTTCTTCAAGAATTCTGGACAAAGCCAAAAATATGGCGGGACGGGGAATAAAATTAGGAATATATATATATTTTTAATATTACTCTAATTAACTTAAAACATTACTAAAACAACATGTTTAGCATCCATATGCATTTTGAACAATTAGTATAAAACTCTAATGACTGCGATTAATGACTGATTGCAGTAATGAGTGATTTAATAGAAAATCAAAAATGTTATGAAGGACAGGACAAATGTTTGAAGCAAAATCAGAGATATTCTGCAAAAAGGAGGATGGCTGAGCAGTATGGGCAGCACTCAGAATGGAAAGTCTGGTTGTAATAACCCATTCTATGATTTGAATACTTTTTGGATGTGTGGGTTTTAAATTATGTGGATATGATTTACTGATTGCTATTATAACTGTCTGTGAGCAACCCCCAGGAGAAAACATTAAGAAATTATATTTTTAATGACCGAGTTAATAAAAACTCCTTTATCCTTGAATTCTTAAACTGAGGCTTCATTTTCAGACAGTTTAGCATGGTTTGACATTACCATAACATCCATAGTACCAACAAGCAGAAGAATTAAAGAAACTGCAGCCATACTCAACTTTCCATCTTCTAAATATGGAACATTTTACTACTTTCATAAGGTGGAACAAATAGGCAAAATATGACATTTACGAAGAACTAGGAAGAGAGCTCACAGCATGGTTAAAAAACACATTCCCAGTTTTTCAACCATTAGAAACTCTCAGGAAAAACAACTCAAGGTGAAAAAACTCCAAGACCCCATATGGACAAACTCAGTAATCCCCCCTCCAAAAAAGCTCCAGTCAGCTTCAAAAATATAATTAAGAGCAAGTTCAAAACATCATGAATACCATACCATCAGTAGCACTAACAAGCAAAATAATTAAAGAAATTACATCCATAGTCAAGCTTCCATTTTCAAAATGCAGAACACTACACTATCTTTCACAATATGAACAGATGGGTAAAATGTGGCACATTTACTAACAACCAGAAGGAAGTTCAAAACATTGTTAAACTGTTGACTTTATACTTATAAAATGTTCTTTGCTTGCAAGAACAGTCATTTGGTTATAGTGTAATATTTTTCTTTTACACTGTGTGTAAGACACAAAGGTTATACAGCAGTTATAATATATTGTGTTTTACCATGCACCCAGCTCTTCAAACATTAGAGATTTGAGAGTAAATGTAAAAGTTTAGGACCCCACCAACACAAAAAATAAGCACATTGTTCTCATTTTCTCTCTGTAAGTATCACTAGTTACAATTTCTCATGTTACTAGAACAATAGTTGTTACATGGATGTGCATTTTCTGAACGATAAATACTATTGCACTATAATGACTGTTACTATTGATTGATAGTAATCCTGGATCATTTACCAGAAGTTAACGAGAGACAGAGCATAAATATGAGGCAAACTGTCTGCAGTGTTCTGCAAAATCAAAAACAAATAAGAGACTACTCTAATTCACTTAAACAGTTGATAGAACAGGCTTTGCATCAACATGAACTTTCTGAACATACAAACAACAAAAACTATGAAACTCTAATAATTGGCATTACTGCCTGATTATAAACATTAGTGATTTTTACCCTCTGTTATTTATCAGAAAATAAAGACACTAATGAAGGTCTGTTAGTTAGTGCAGAGGTTTAGAGGTCTAAAGTCTTAGTGAGCTGCTTCTTGAAGTCAAAGGTATAAGGTTTGATTCTTTCTACCTCCTTTTGATTACTCTGTGACTGTAAGTTGCTTCACCAGATAGTGCTCTTGGATTGCCCCTCTACATGGCTTAAAAGATAGAAAACGAAAAGATGGTGCATGCATATGAGGCTAAATACTCATGTGCAGTTTCTGAACAATAAGAACAGAGCCAGATCATAGTCATCTGGGGCCCTAGGCAGTATAATGGACCAGAAACCTCCCTCCCAAAGTCATACCAATATTTCATTACTTGCTTGTCTCTCTCTCCAGTTACACAAAACACTGTTCAAACCTGTTAGTGTGCATACTGTTTTCTTCTTTTCCTTTACACTGATTGTAGAGATTTGGATTTAATTTAAAACTATTTTTTTAATCGACAACAAAAGCACTGTTAACCATTTGACAAACAAAACAAAGCACTCACACTGAAAACAGACAGCTTGTGCAACAATAAACTTCTATTCCTTTGAAACTCACATTTATTGAAAATACATCTGACAATCCACTGAAGTACAACAGACATGCAGGAGTTCATAGTGAAATAGCATATAGTGAAGGACTAATTAGGGGATCTCTGAAGGGAACAGGTATTCAAAGGACAAATGTGTAATGAATTTGCTACAGCCTGGGACAACCTACTGGACACTAGTCTCTCTTCAGTGGCAGTCCAGGAGTACAGTCTAGTGAAATGACTTGATCAGACTCACACTAGATAAACAAAGGCTGAGGGAATCAAAGGTGCATTACAGGAAGCAGGTCATTAAGAACTCATAGTCTTAACTCATCTACATGAAGTACAAACTGTTGTAACCCAACATAGTGCATTTCACACCTTTGAGTCTGTGAAAAACAAGTTAAATTAAAAACGCATTCATAGTTAATAGTTTAACATTAAACTCTTAGACTTCATGTTGTGCAGTTTATTCAAAGAAAGATAAACACACTGTCAACAGTAAACAAACAAGGAAACCAAAGATTGTACCTAAAAAAAACATGGCTCATATGATGAAGCCCCTGTTTACTACAATCATTTTCTTCCTTACTCTGCACACTGACCACTCCAGGATACACAGACACAGACAATAACACACAGATGTGACCATCAATTATAGCCCCATTGTATGACTGCATACATCCAAATGTTCGCTTGTGATAAAATGAATAAACAAATGCATAAATAATGACCAAGAAGTGTTTTTCTGCTTACTGCCAGAGAACGATACAGTGCCTCCCATTGCAAACCCCCTATGCCCTCACAACCCATTAGCTGTAGCATCAGAGACAAAGACCCAACAATCAGAAATCAATTTAAAATTTTTCTCTTATTTACTTAGAAATTTGCATTAACAAGCATTTTCTTTTTTTTTTTTAAAACAAGTTTATTGTTTTAACATACAAAATAAATATCATAACAATTTTATACAAGCAATTAAAATAGAAATAGTTATAACATTCAATAAAATAACCAAAGTATTTACAAAGACATCCACTACAAATCAAATCAATTGATTAAACTATAATGTCATGCTATTGAAACTAAGATTTTTTAACAGGTTTTGTAAAGTATCCCATATAATATAATAAGATGTTTTTCTAGTAGTTCTTGATTTTATTGTCATCAATTCCATATGACACACTTCAGTCATAACATTTTTAAATTCATTAAATGAAGGAGGGGTATCTGAAATCCAATTTCTGGTTATTATTTTTCTAGCCACTGCTAGAATAGACCATAATAAGGGAAGTTTAACTTTTTTAACACTTTTAGGAACAGGTGTGTTAAATAATATAAGTGATTTAGAAACAATGAAATTATCCGTGAAAAGGGCCTGCAAAAAAAAATCATTGATTAACTTCCAATATTCCTTCAATTTTATACAGTCATAAAACATATGTGCCCAATCAGCATTTATTTCTACATTACATCTTTTATATAAGTTGTCTTTATTATTTATTTTATTCATCATTAAAGAGGTATAGAAGGATCTATGTAAAAATTTCCAAGTAAAAAGTCTCCAATTAATGGAAGAAGTAGTTTTATAAGCAGATTCCAATATATATTGTTTATCTTGTTGTTTTGGTGATTCACCATTAATGGAAATGAAATAATTCCAATAGGTATCTGAACTGTAATGAGTTTCTTCTCTGATAATTTTATGTATGTATGAGAGTTTACCTTTATCAGAAACTCTATGTTGTAAATTTAATATCAAGTAATCAATCAGTATTGGAACAGATTCTTTAACTGTTAAAGACATTAAATCAATTTTATTAATAAGATGTTGTCTAAAAGTCTGAATTTCTAACCAACATGTTTCTCTCCAATCAAATTCTTGGTTTAAGAAGTTTAAATTTTTTACTTTATTATCAGACAGCAACTGATACCATACTTTAGATCATTCTCTGTGACTAAAAGAGTTCTTTCAGAGGTGGTTGACAAAAGCATACCTTGTGTATACATTATAGGGAATAGAATAAAATTCCATTCCTTATACTTAGGATGCATGAATATAAAATTACGATAACTGATAATAATGTTTAATGGGTAACTAACTATATATTTTGGTGTAATGGATGAAGTACAACATTCTTTTAGTAACCATAACATGGGGTTATTTACAATAATATTTTTATGTATTAAAGATATTTTCATGAAGTGAATGCTAATAAGTTCCCAGTAATCTTTCCATCTTGCAACATATGACTGATCTATTAACAAAGTAATAACTTTTATAATAGAAGAGATAGTATATAAATTAAAGTCTGGAAATGAAATGCCCCCTTGAGACCAGCTATTAGTATGTTTCTTTAATGCAATCCTAGGTGTATTAGGTGCCCATAAGAAATTTAACATTAATGAATTCAATTTCTTAATAATATATTTTGTAGGTGGGAGTATTATTGATTGTATTAAGTATAATATCTTAGGGAATACTATCATTTTAATAATTGTGAGTCTCTCTTTCATGGTAAAAAAACATATTGTTCCAGCTATTGAAAAGATTTTGTATATTAAGAAGACAGGTACTATAATTATTATGTATTATAGATTTGATATATTTAGTTAATATTATACCTAAGTAAGTTATCTGACCTGAGTTGGGTATATATTTGTTAAAATCATTAATGAGGACATTTTTTTCGTGTGTATATTGGTAATATTTTAGTTTTTTCTTCATTGAATATTAAACCAGAGATATTTTTAAAATCCATCATTTTATCAAATAAGGACTGCATAGAAGAGTTAGATCCTGCTGATGTAATTAGAACATCATCTGCAAAAAGTTGAATTTTAGATATTGTATTTTCATCTATATCAAATCCTTCTATATCAGTACTGTTTCTGATCAAATTAGCCCAAGGCTCCATTATTAAAGTAAATAATAGTGGAGAGAGTGGACACCCTTGTTTTGTACCTTTTAAAATGGGTATTTTTTGTGAGACATATGTTCCTATCTTAATGTAAGTCAATGCTCCTTTATATAGATGTTCAATTAGATTTACAAATGCATCTGAGAAGTTTGCACTTCAGTAAGATAAACAAGTAGTCCCAACTTACTGAATCAAATGCTGAACTTATATCGAGACTAATAAGTGTTAAATCTTTCTTTTTCCTATTTGCAAAATCAATTAACGTTAATGTTCTCCTTATATTATCAAAAGTATTTCTATTTACAATAAAGCCTGTCTGGTCTATATCTATAATGCCTGGGATGATTGTCTTTAATAGGTTCATAGGTTCATACTAGGCTATCTGCCCGAGGGCATTTATAAGCCTAGCCCATTGTTTTGTGGCTTACGCCACCCCTTTAGTATGGGGAACTATACCCATTATTTTGCTGTGCCTCTGTCGAGCAGTGACACTGAGGTAATTCCTGGGGTATATCTGCGATCTCCCATCCATTGGTCAAGATTTCTCTTGAACAAGGCCAGCGAGGTGCTCTGCCTCACATGTACCGGGATTTTGTTCCACAGCATAGGGAGTCTTTGGGTGATGAATCTATCCCTCCAGCACGTCCTATTAATAGCCGTGTCGAGGTTTAAGTCTCCCGCCCTTGTGGCTCTGATGGATCTAGATTTTTTGAGGTGAAGCATATTCATCAAATCTGGGTTTGACATGGCCTTGTATGTTAGGCAAAGGTCACCTCTGAGCAAGGTGTTTACTGAATAGAGCTGGAGTTCTTTCAGTCGGGCAGCATAGGACAGATTTTGAGACCCTTTATCCTTTTGGTGAGGAACTTTGTGGCCTCTCCAGCTGCTGCAAGTGTCGGGTCAGATACATTCAATGGGGCATTGTACTCAATCATTGGTCTGATGAGTGATGAGTAAAGGGAGACTATGACCTCCCTTGATCTAGATGAGAATCCCTTCATGATAAGGTGGGCAATGTAGAAGGACTTCCTAACTACTTTAGCTACATGGGTGTCGAATGACAGACTACTATCAACCTGGGTCCCCAGGTCCCTGATAACTTCTTCTGTGCTCAGTGGATTGCCACCTATTTGGTAGCTAGGGGTAACCTTGTTTTTCCCGAAGGGTATGACTATGCATTTTTGGCATTTAACTTTAGGCCGTGGCTCTGGCACCAGTTATCCGTTCTGTGAGACCCTTCTGAAGGATATCTGTGTCAGATGTGTTTTCTACTATGGCCCAGTTTGCAGTCATCTGCAAACTTTGTCAGCCATAACCCTCCTGTGTTTGCTTGTACTGGAAAAGTAGATGCCAAACAAGAGTGGGCCCAGGACTGAGCCCTGTGGGACACCACTTGTGACAGGCTTTGAGTCTGACATGGCGCCAGCAACTCTGACCCTGTGGGTTCTGTCACTCAGCCAGTTTGCAACCCATCTTGTGATGTATGGGTTAACATTTAAGCTGATGAGTTTTTCAATGATACCCGAGTGGGGTATTGTATCAAGGCCTTAGCCAGATCGAGGTAGGCTGTATGGACTGCCTTTCCTCATCAATGGCTTTGGTGACTGTTTCAAAAAGTCAACCAAGTTTAAAAGGCATGATCTGCCTTTGACAAAGCCAAACTGGGTTGGATCCAAAGTCTGCAAATTCCCTATGTCTTTATTTATGAGGTCCATTATGATCCTCTCCATGGCTTTGCAGATAAGGCTTGTCAAGCTAATGGGCGGTAATTTCCAGGGTCTGTGGAGGCACCGCCTTTGTGAAGTGGGACCACAGTTGCAGTGCGCCACCCTGGGTACGTATCCAGAGGTAAGACTTTGATTAAACAGCTGTCCTAGCTGTGGGTTTAATTCCTCATTGAGTTCGTGGAGCACACAGCCGGGACACCATCGGGTCCCATGGATGCTGTGTTTTTGCTTTGGAGAGAGCAGTTCTCACTTGGGCGCTGGAGATGTTTGGGGGCTGCACTCATTTGGTATAGATATCTCTCCTTTTGGGGAGGGGGAAGTTTGCACTGAACCTGTCAGCCAGTATGTTGGCAATGTCTGTAGGATCAGTAATCTTCACATCATTTTGAACTAGTTCTGAGCATATCTGGGAGTTTCCTCCTAGGTTTCTAACATAGCTAAAGAAGGCCTTATGATTGTCTTTTGAGTCTTTAGCTATTTTTCTCTCGAAATTTGCTTTGGATGATTTTATGAGAGCTCTTAGTTTTTTACTTATAGTGATCAAGGGTGTCTTACCTTTTAAGGATTTTGCTCTATCTTGTAGTAGCTTCCTCCTTTTGTTGTAGAGTTTGTTTATGGCTGGGGTCCACCAGACTGGACGCTTGCCTTTGGTACAGTCTTTGTTTTGCTTGGGATTGCCTTATCCATGCAGTCCTGCAGGTGCTGGTAGAAGGCGTTTGTAAGTGATTCAGCGGCTTGAGTATTGTTTTCCCATGGCTCGGGGCCTGAAAGGAGACCACACTAGTCTTTAGAAGTGTGAAGTCGGCTTTTGAGAAGTTCTTTACTGTGGTCTTTTTATTTCAGGTGGGGTGGGATGAGGACCTCCAGCGAGATTAGTTTGTGATCTGATCTCACCAGTGAGGGGTATACTTCCGGTGTTGAACATTGTGCTCCCATGTTCGTGATGATGAGATCAAGTATGTTATCTCCTCTTGTGGGATGGTGACTAGTTGTTCCATGGCATTTGAGTTTATGAATTCCAGGAACTTTTGGGCTAGGGTGTTTGGGCTTGAGTAGTGTTCCCAGTCTATATTAGGGTAATTGAAGTCACCTAGTATGATGGTGTTTGGTGATACATTTATCCCTCTAGTGTTTTCAGGAAGGCCATGTGAGTTTCCTGAGTTTGTGAGGGTGGCCTGTAACATGCTACAATTTGCAGAGCAGTCTTGCCTATGGTTAATTGCACCTGGATGGTCTCCGATGCATCGTGCGTTGCCACCAGTCTTGAGGTGTGGGTGTCCTTGATGAATATGGATACCCCCCCCTTTCTTGGTATTGTCCGGATTTTGGGGAACGCATGATATGAGGTAAAACCTGATAGCGCTGGGGTGCTCTCAGGAGCCTTGAACCAGGTTTCTGTCACAGCACAGACATCGATGTTCTCCATACTGAGAAGGGCCTCGAAAAGTGCATTTTGAGATTTAGACTTCTGGCATTGAGCAGCATTACCCTTAGTTTTTTTCCTTTTTTGTGTTCTAGGGTGGTAGGTTTAGAATTTGGGCCTTGCCTAAAAAAGGCACTATGGGGGTGGCAAGATCCTTTTCCAATATCCGAATCCCAGGGTGACAGGTGCAAGCCGTCCCTTGCGAAGCAGCGTGGCTTGTCCAGCATGTCATCCCAGGCAGACAGATACTGGATCCCCTTTGAATGACACCAGTGTTTAAGCCAATTGTTAAAGCTGATCATCTTATCTCTGTATTGTGGCATCATTCTTGGTGAAGGTAGGATACTGCTCAAGGTCAGGGTCATACCTGCCTGGGCTACATAATCAGAGAGCTCCTCAATGTCTCTTTTCATGTAGTCCAAGGAGGTACGTCTCAGGTCGCTTACACCAGCGTGGACAATGACTGAGTCATATTTGTACCTGCTGTTGAGAGACCTGAGTGCTTGCGTTATGTGGCGGATTCTAGCGCGACAGGCAGCTTACTGTGACCTTCTCCTTACTCAGTCTGGTGAGCGGGACATCAGTGTGTCTGACTATGGAGTCACCAATGACTAGTGTGTCTGGCATTGTGTTTGGCCTTAAGGGCTGTGACTGTTTGACACTCTGACTGTGAGGTCTATGTGTTGCGGGTGTTGTGTTCTGAGGTGGTGGTTGTTTGGGTGTCTGCTTTGGTAGCCTCTGCTGTTTTGGTAGATTTTTGATCAGAGCCTCCGAGTATGTCTTTGTGTGTTTATGTGTATGATTTGAGGTTGTAATGGTACTATGTGAGACTGGGTCTATAGTGTGTGTGGTAACCTTCTCCTCCTGACTGGTCTTGCCAGTCCTATGTTGAGAGAGCTCAGCCTCCAGTTTGGCCGTATAGTTGCATCTCTCGCATGTATTTGTGTTTTGTGGGAGGAGGAAAAGGTTGTCTGTGTACATGAGGCAATTGAAACATTGCCTCAATATTCCCAGGTTCACCAGCTGAGCAGGAGAGGACACTAGCAACTGATCCCTCGACATGCTAGAAGGGTAGACGAAAAACTTTAAAAAAAGATTCCGGGGGACGTGGGTGACCGAGAAATGGGGGGTTGCCTTTCTGGGGTACTATCTATGACAAGAGTGCCGTATCAAGGTAATAAGTACTGTAGGAGCAAGTGCTAGGTTTAATAGATATAGAATAGTCTACTTGGAGTCAAGTAGAGTTGATCTTTTTAGTTATAGGATACGCTGATTTGATCAGTAGTATAGTTCGAGGAAGGTAGTTTTAAGGGAAAATTTGAAGAGTGGACTTCAGGTAGCCCGAATAGTTTAAACCTGCTTAACCGCACTGCCCTAGTGTGCAACAGTGGCAGCTCTGCTAAATCGCTCTAAATCAGCTTAACGCTGCGTTAGCTGCTTTATACCAGGGGCTGGAAAAGCTAGAAACTGGCCCAAACGACCAATAAACTACTAGTTACTGGCTGAAACCTCACAAAACTGGACAAAGGCAGCTCAATGCTTCCCACTCCCACTGGTAAGCAAGGTAGCTTCCCTTCCCCCAAATAAGGCAAGGAAACAGTACACAGGAACTACAACCAAAGCCCAGGAATCAGCAACTCTGAAACTGGACTAAACTAGTAAAGCAGGAAAGCAAGGTAGCTTCCTTCCCCAAATAAGGCAAGGAAACAGTACACAGGAACTACAACCAAAGCCCAGGAATCAGCAACTCTGAAACTGGACTAAACTAGTAAAGCAGGAAAACAAGAGATATTTTTTCTTTTTTTTCTTTTTTCACAAAACAGGCAGAAACAGGTACAGCAAACACTTATAAATGCTATGAATCAGCTACTACAGCTTACACAGAAGAATTTGCTACAAATACAGTCAAATAGTAACAAACAAGGATTCCAAGTGCAATATTAAGTTAAATGCAGTAAAAACAGCTTCAATGTAACAGAAAGGCAGGCGAAATACAGTTGCTAGGTATTCAGATGTGGAAAGCAACAAAAATATACTTAGTATCAAGAAAAGTCGCTTATTCAGCTCTCTGCAGCCTGGATTACTCTGCTGGCCCACGTGGAGTCTGTGCTGAGTAGGTACAAGCTGAAAGTTTTATTCCAGGGGGCTGGAAAACGCTAGAAACTGGCCCAAAACGACCAATAAACTACTAGTTACTGGCTGAAACCTCACAAAACTGGCAAAAAGTCAGCTCAATGCTTCCCACTCCCACTGGTAAGCAAGGTAGCTTCCCTTCCCCTAAATAAGGCAAGGAAACAGTACACAGGAACTACAACCAAAGCCCAGGAATCAGCAACTCTGAAACTGGACTAAACTAGTAAAGCACGGAAAACAAGAGATATTTTTTTTCTTTTTTTTTTTCACAAAACAGGCAGAAACAGGTACAGCAAACACTTATAAATGCTATGAATCAGCTACTACAGCTTACACAGAAGAATTTGCTACAAATACAGTCAAATAGTAACAAACAAGGATTCCAAGTGCAATATTAAGTTAAATGCAGTAAAAACAGCTTCAATGTAACAGAAAGGCAGGCGAAATACAGTTGCTAGGTATTCAGATGTGGAAAGCAACAAAAATATACTTAGTATCAAGAAAAGTCGCTTATTCGGCTCTCTGCAGCCTGGATTACTCTGCTGGCCCACGTGGAGTCTGTGCTGAGTAGGTACAAGCTGAAAGTTTTATACCAGGGGGCTGGAAAAAGCTAGAAACTGGCCAAAACGACCAATAAACTACTAGTTACTGGCTGAAACCTCACAAAACTGGACAAAGGCAGCTCAATGCTTCCCACTCCCACTGGTAAGCAAGGTAGCTTCCCTTCCCCAAATAAGGCAAGGAAACAGTACACAGGAACTACAACCAAAGCCCAGGAATCAGCAACTCTGAAACTGGACTAAACTAGTAAAGCAGGAAAACAAGAGATATTTTTTCTTTTTTTTCTTTTTCACAAAACAGGCAGAAACAGGTACAGCAAACACTTATAAATGCTATGAATCAGCTACTACAGCTTACACAGAAGAATTTGCTACAAATACAGTCAAATAGTAACAAAGAAGGATTCCAAGTGCAATATTAAGTTAAATGCAGTAAAAACAGCTTCAATGTAACAGAAAGGCAGGCGAAATACAGTTGCTAGGTATTCAGATGTGGAAAGCAACAAAAAATATACTTAGTATCAAGAAAAGTCGCTTATTCAGCTCTCTGCAGCCTGGATTAATCTATCAGCAAAAATACTCATAAACATTTTATAGTCAACATTAAGTAATTAAATAGGTCTATATGAAGTGCATCTGGTTGGGTCTTTATTGGGTTTTAAAATTGGTGAAATAAATGTGTATTGCCAAGATGGGGGAGTTGTTAACTCATTTTGGGCCAGAATAAAAACCTTATGTATTAATGAGTAAGTACTTTTGGGAAGAATTTTATAGATCTCTGGTATAATACCATCATTACCTGGTGCTTTGTTTGATTTAAGCTTGTTTATTTGTGTAATAACCTCTGTATATGAAATATTTTTATCCATTAGTTTAGTCTGTTGTTTTTTGTTCATGTTTGTAGTTATAAATTTCTTTATTTTATCTTTAGGCTCCATGTTAATGTTATTATGATTAATTTTGTGAAAGTGATTTCTAAATTCATCTAATATTTCTGGTAAACTAGAAACATTCTTCTTTTTCCTTGGAGAGAAAATTTCTTTGATATGATTTTGTTTATTCAACCTTTTTGTTTTATTTTTAAGTCTATGTAAGTATTTGGGACTTATTGAGTAAGACAAAAACTTATATTTCTCTAATGTTATTTTAACTTTATGAGTTAAAATTTATTTGTATTTCTCATTTAATTTATTTATTTCTTCAATGACTTTTTGTCCATAATATTTTCTTTATTATTATGTTTGTATGAGTCTAATTTGCTTTGAATATCTAGTAATTCCTTGTCCCAAGATTTCCTTTTATTATTATACCATCTGATACTTTGTCCATATAAATATGATTTTAAAGCATCCCAAACATAAACAATGGAGACTTCAGGTGTATTGTTTAAGTCTAAAAAATGTTGCACTTCTGAAAGTATATAATCTTTATAGTCTTTTAGTTGAGTTAAGTATGCTGGTATCCTTTTGATCTGAACATTGTAAGTACTTTTTATCATAAATTCAAAGACAATTGAATTATGATCTGATATAGGACATGAAATGATTTTAGAATTAAGTCTGTTACCATCTGGTTAGAAATAAAGACTCTATCTATTTTTGTATTATTTTTATATCTGTTAGAAAAAAAAGTGTATGGTAATGATTTTGAATCTATCTGATTATTAATATCATTCAAATGATATAAATTAACAAAATACTTTAAATGTTTTGCATTAGATGTAATTTTCCTTTTTCCTATAGTAGTAGTATCTTTTTCATGTAGGATACAATTAAAGTCACCTGCTAAAATAATATCTCCTATAGAAAATGATATGATCTTATTGAGATGGTGTTTCACTGTATTAATGCCAATTCCTGGTATCCAATATACATTGATTAATGTATATGTCTTTCCATTAATCTGTATTGTAACCATACAAAACATTCTTTTATCATCTTTCTAAGACTTAATAGATTTAGGTATGGGCATACTTTTATTCCATAAAATAGCCACTCCTCTTTTTTTCTGAGTGTGTTCTGAAATAACCAAGACTGTATATTTATTAGTGGCTAATTTATCAATATCCTTTTTCAGGAGATGTGTTTCTTGAAGGAATACTAAGTTGGCCCTATGCAAATTAATGTATCTCATTAAACTTGCCCTTTTACATGGGTTATTCAGTCCATTAATGTTTAAAGAAATTCCTTTTAGAGAAATCACTTAGCTTTTATAAACATATAAAACATATAATCAGAATAACAATTAACAAAATAAGTGATATTATACCTCCTCCTTTAGGTGTACCATTAATTATAGCTGTATTTATTGAAAATCTTATGGAATTTTGTATAAGCTTCACTTTTATTTGTAGTGACAATGAGTTTATAAAATGTGTTGTGGATGTCAGAACTATATACAAACAACAATAAACAGGTGAAGATAATATTAGGATTAAACATTGCACCCAGCCTGGAGTTAAGAACTCCAACTTTGAGTAGCACATACCACTCAAGTTATCCCCCTATCCTAAGCAGCAGTACCTCAGCTGCCACCATATCAATTCAATACTAACTATTATTAACTAAAGTTAACCTCATTTAATTAGATTATCTAGTAAGACAAAGCTAAACAATTTATAAATCAGCTTCATATAAACAAATAAGAACATTTAGAAACAGCTCATATTACTATGTACATCTATTTTGTATAATACACTCATAATCAAAATAGCATTCTAATAAACTTGATAATGGGAACCGAGAAGAGAGAGAAAGGAAGAGAGAGAGAGAGAGAAAAAAAAAAAAGGGGGCATATCTATATATTAGTTTATTAAAAGTTTGTAAAAATAAGTTCTTATGTTCATTTGGATTCAATAACTTAGGCTATTATGGTTCAGACATTACATATATTAGGGTATTCCTACTTTCTGCCATAGAAATGCAGTTAACAGTTTTAAAAACTTTAAATTACTTGCACCAAAGCTTTCTTCTCATACTTATTATTGCCAGTTAAATAAACTATTTATACTCATACATATGTTTACAAATCATACTGCACAGCAATGTAAATTCCTAGTTATACATAAATCATTGTGAAGAAAGCCATCTGTATTTTATATATCTGGACTGCTGCTTTAAAATATATCACATGACAGTTTCTTCTAAGATATAATCATAATGATACTTGTGCTTGTCAATTAGATAAGTCAAATGATTTATAACATTATATATGTTTAAATCATAAGTATTTATATACATTAATATGTTGCAGTCATGTAAGCTTTCAAAAACATGTGTATATATGTTTTACCTTCTATGCCTTCTAAAATATCTCACTTGCTGACTATGGCATACTGAATCATTCAAAATCATTATAACTTTCATATTTTATAAATTACATCTTAAATAAGTAAGTTGTTATAAAGAATAACTCACATTCATAAAGCTCGTTTTTCATCACAAAGTCGCATTTACAGCAGTTCTACTTCCTGGAACAGTGTTCTTCTTGAATCTGCGATGTGTCAGTGTGAAATCAGTGGTCAAAGTTCAAAATGACTGCATTCAGCTTCTCTGCGTTTATTCTGAGTGTTGAAGCTTTTAAAACAACTCGAGGACACTATTCACGAGGTAACCCACATCCCACATTGTCTCCCTTAACATTCTGGCGGGAATTTTAGTAAATGCAAGTGACTGACATTCATTTAGTAATACAAATGAAACTAAATAGTGCAAAACCTTCGCAAAGTATTTTACAAGTCATTACAGTCTCTATGACAGTGAAACCAAGCCTACAGTTATTTAACATATTATACAACTTATTTTTATATGCCCCATTTCATTTTCTCATAAAAATCTTATTATATGCATATATCAGTATTATCAGAAGCATATAACTGTACTTATAAGAGAGAGAGAGAAAAAAAAGAAAAGGAAGCGAGTAGAGAAAAAAAAGAGCGAGAGAGAAGAAAGAAAAAAAGGAAGCTACAAAGAGTATCTACAAAGAAATATTACTTGCTGTTTGCATTAATAAAGTTAAACATGAAACATATTACTTACAACTATTTTAGTTCTAATTATTTGCAATTATATCATGACATATTATTTGTAATCATGTATAAGCAATAAAGTCATGGTATAATATTTAGTAACAGTGTTTAAACAGCATATATAGTTTTAAAGAACTAATAAGTTATTATTTCACTTTTTCCATATTTTCATCATACTTCTCTCCTTGCCCTCCCCCACCTCTCACTAAATGCATAGTTTAAAAAGAATGCCTTTATTTAAAATAAGAAGAGAAAGAAAATGTATCACATTACTAACCTTAGGTCTCTTTATCACAAAGAGAAACAAGTTGATTGATAGCATGTTATTTGTTCCTCAGAGAGTTTGACTATTTATGAAACAAAAACAGTTCTTTGCACACAGAAAATAACTTTGAATACATCTTTAAAATATTTGTGGCTTTCTGGGGATGCAGTAACTGTATTTGAAGAGATTAAGAGAGAAGGAAAAGAAAAAAAATATATAGAACATGTCATTTGTTTTTTAGTCTTTTTTGCTTCTCTGAAGTCTTCCAAGAAGTTCCTGTTGCCATCCTCTTTAACGAAGGACTTGCCCATTCCATATCTTCTATTTTATCTCATATCTTATTTTTTTTAATATACAGCAAAGCAGAGTCCAAGTCTTTCAAAATTCTAGGGCCATCAGGTAAAAAGATTTTTAAAGATTTTTAGTTTGGCAGGAAATAAAAGGTAAGTTTTGAACTGTGCTTTCTTAAGCTCTCTTATTAATGGCAAAAAAACTTTTCTTTTAGTTATTACCAAGGAAGAATAGTCATTGTCAAAATGCACAGTTGCCTCATTAATTTTAATAGGTGGTTTAGCCCATGCAGATTTTAATACCATCTCCTTGTCATAAGATGATAAAAATCTTACTATAACTGATCTAGGATACTTTTTGTTAGAGTTAAAATTAGATAAGGACCTATGGGCTCTTTCAATACCAAACGAAAATGCTTCTGACAAGTCTAAAGTTTTGGGAAGCCAAGTATTTAAAAAGGAAGTAATGTTGTTACCTTCTATATTTTCTGGCAGTCCAAAAATCCTAATATTATTGCGTCTAGATCTGTTTTCCAGGTCATCAAGTTTGGACTGTAGGTGTGTGTTCTGCTTCAGCAAAAACTCAATGTTAATTTCTTCTTCCTGGATTCTGTTCTCCATATCATTAACAGTCTCTTCTATGCCTGTAATCTGAGCCTTCTGTTGTTGCAAGTCTTGATGTAACAAATCCATTTGTTTTGTAGTTTTTTCTATGAAGTTATCAATTTTAGTATCCAGTTTGTCCATTTTGGTTGTTAGTTGCTGAATAGTAGATATCAGAGACTGAAGCTCTTTCTTGATGCTGGAATCCTGACTGTTTGCCTTACTGGAACTCATTTTGAACAGAGGTGATGAAAGAGAAATTTCCAAAATGATTTCTGACAGGAAAATTATTGAAATTTTCTTTCTTTTTTAGATATTATTCAAGAAACTGATATTCCAAACGTATTTAGAAAGAAAATTATTTCATTAGTTGATTTTTAAAGTAATTATTTCCTGTCAGTGCAGTTAAGTTGGTGGAGCAGAAGAAATCTGCTGCTATCCTGTGTTCATCCTTGGCCACGCCCCAACAAGCATTTTCTGAGGGACACAAAATCTGAAATTCAAACGCTTGACATTATTTAATGACAATAATGTACAACAATTTTCCAGAAAACCAGTCATTTTACAAAGAACAGACCAAAATAATTTTCTGTTTCTTTGCTCAAGAATTCTGGATAAAGCCAAACATAATTGAGGTTGGGGGCAAATGGACAATTTTTAAATATATATAATTTTTATTTATTTGTTAACCAGGTAAACACATTGGAAAAAGTGCCCATTTTTAGGGGGAACCCAGGATTATTGTCTGAGTGACTTGCCCACAGCCATAGTATAGGCAAATGGAGGTGGGAGGATTCAAACCCTGTACCTTTGACTGAAGAAAACAGTTTATTAACAGCTTAAAGCCTTAAGTGCCAGACACCTCTAATTCACTTAGGAGGCTAACAGAACTACGACAGGTATTGCATGGACAAGCTTTTTCTAAAAATGAGAACTAGTAAGCTTTGATGACTGAGTTATCAAAATAAATAAATATGACTTTAAAGGAGTTCTGGCAGTTGGTGTGGATTTAAAGATACAGGGTTTGATTCTTTCTACCTCCAGCTGTGTGCCTCTGTGCAAGTTACTTAATCAGAAATTAAGACATTTTACACACACACACGAGACATGATGTTTATAAATGCAGTAACCACCTTCCAAATGCTTAAAGATATCTCAATAAACAGAAAATGGGGCATTTTATGTGCACACATGATGCCTATAAATGTAGTAGCCAACTCTAAACTACTTAAAAATGTAGTAAAAAACATCTCACACTTAATCTACCAACCCAACTAGAAAACATTGTTGGAATTTTGTTTCAAAGGCCTGCACTCTCCCATCTCCTGTGACATTAAAAAACACTTTTGCATACCTTAAAAAATCAACCATACTTGTGCCCAGCTGAAAGAGTCAAGAAATTGCATTTTTAGTATTCTAGGTACTGGGGCACACACACAATTTCACAGGTGGAAGTGCTCCCTGTTCATAGAAGGGGAGGTGCTGTGTAATAAATCTCTCTCTTTATTGTCTTCTCTTTATCTGCTGGTGAAGATTTGGGTCCCTGGTTGTGATGCTTTCTAAGCTATCAGACTAGTAATATAGGAGATCAAGGACAGTAACATTTCCAATGGAGCTGTAGATGAGGCACATATTACTCCTCAAGAGTCTGTAGTATACTGGAGAAAAGGATAAAGCTTCTAGCTTCTCTTGATATCACAGGAAGTTTAATCCTGCAATCTTCTTAGACTGAGGAATTTCTGGAGCTCCTTTAGTTGTTTGATATATCAAGTGAGGTACATCCTGAATGGGGTACTGTACTCTACAACTGGTCTAACCAGTGCTCAATGTGAAGGAATAATTATAATGTTAGATCTGGATGATATAATCTTGGTTAGTAGCTGTCATAAGTAAAAGGATTTTTTCTGACTGCATTTGCCGTATGAAAATTGAAGAAGAAGGAACTGTCAACTCAGGTATCCAGATTACTGGCTAAATTTTAGTTAGCAGTGGAGTATTTTCTATATCATGTATTGAGGGTACCGACTGTTTGCCAAATTAAATTATACTCCACTTTTTCACATTTAATTTGAGCCTATTTCCAGTATCTCGGGTATTATCTGGGATAAGTTCTTTCATAAGGGTACTGTTGTTAGAGGGTATTTTGACAATAACACCTTGTTTGCAGTAATCTTCAAATTTCATTAACTAGAGGTGCTGACTCTCAGTTTGGAGATCAGAAAAGTAAATACTTGAAAGGAGGGATCCCAGTACAGAGACATGGAAAACTCCTTTGATTATCTTCATGCTTTCAAATGAGGCACCTGCCACATGAACTGTATAGATTCTGTCTTCTAGCCAGTTTGGTATTCATCTTACCACAAAAGGATCTGTATTTAAAGCATTTAGCTCACTTATATTCCCTGCATGGTGTGTAGTGTTAAATGCACTGACTAGGTCAAGATATGTTGTGTTCATAGCATGACCACTGTCAACAACCTGTTTGACCTTGTCAGAGAAATTAACTAGATTTAGTAGGCAGGATTACCCTTTCAGAAAGCTGAAACATTAAAGATCTAGCCTAATGATTTTTTTGAAGTCATAATTAATGAGATTAGTTATGATACACTACACAGGTTTACAGATCAGATTCATATTCATAGCTAATGGGTTCTGTGGTGAGGCCACCCTTCTGGAGGGGCATCACTACTGGGGTGTGCTATAATTCTAAAACAATCCTGTAGCTAAGCTTAGTTTAAACAGTTTGAGGAGAGACCTAACAAGGGCATGCTTGAAACTATTTATTAAACATTCATGTATGTTGTCAGGTCCATGAAGGAAGTATTTTGGTCTTTGATAGCCTTTAGAACATGTTCCCAGGCGATAATGGAGATGTAAAAGATTCCCAGTTATGTGGAGTTTGGACAGTAATAAGTGACTGAAATGCCATACTTGAAAGGATGCATCATAGGAGCAGCAGCCAAAAATGACACATTCTTCCATGTTTGAACATTCTCTCCCTTCCTATTCATGGTGAGCTGGGTGAGTGGTGCAGGTAGAGTGTAACTGTCTGCATTTTTAACAATTTGTATTTGACTAACAGCTTAGGTACATGAGGATGGCTTGAGGAAGTAGAGGATCAAATGGCTATTGGCCAACTGTACTGCCATGGGGGGAGGTCAGTGAATGAGCCCACCACAAGTCTAGTGGGAGTGAGATGAAAATGATTGGAAATATGATCAATTAAAAGTCATCACAGTACTGAGCACTGTCACATATGGGAAGGAATGCATGGAATTATATGAGCATGAACTATGTTTAATTGAAAAATTGCACAACAGCACCAGGAGACCTTAACCACATAAGAAAAAAAAATCAAGGCTGCCTACAGTATGATGAATCCTGTAGAGCTACTGCTGGCTTCCCCTCAACAATAGGTTTTGAACTAGAAGCCACCTTGAAAATCTTGGCTCAAAAGGGGACCCTTTAATTCGTTCCTTTTTCTGATGCAGTAGTGCTAGGTCACTGGAGGAAAGGACTGGGTCACTAGGCAGGGTGAACAGCATTTGCTACAGTCACATTTTAGCAGGGATGTCTGGTCATAGTTGGAAAAAAGTGACTTGCTGCTGTGGTGTTATTAGTGATGCCAGGCCAGGGAGAACTGGGTGTGATGTGGATGTGTTTTTCCTTAAAATTAAAGTTATAAAATGCAAGTAGATTGTATTTCAAAAGGAGCCACTTTCCATGTCTGTGAAGGGATGCGGAGATTAATATGCAAACAGTTAAGAGATGCATGTAAGAGCTTGATTACTGAATACTGATATAATTACACCATTGCTCATAAGAAACATGTTCATGGTTGCTTTTGCAATGAAAAGCAAGCAAATAAAATAAGATGATGTATTTTTTTTCTGTAGAGAGGAATTGATGTAATCTGATTATCACTGGGCTTTCAGAACTGAAGTAATGATCTGAAATGTGTATAAATATTTGAGACTGGTCTTAGTCTTGTAATTTTTGTTCAAGTTGCAGAGCTTGGTACATTTCTGTAAGTGCTACTAAAATCTACATCTACATGTACATTTATAATGTTTATAATATTTCTTTAATGTAGAGAAGTTAGGCCCAGTATTTATTTAACAACAGACAGCTAGGATATTTAGGTAGCTCTAGATCAGATTCTTCTTTATACATTCTGTCAGTTCAGAGTAACTGATTCTTATTTTGCTATTGTTGAGCATGTTCTCATTTCTCTGTGTATTTAATTTGTAATTGCACTGCTTGCTTTATTCTTTAAGTGAAGTTTATTTATTTAGTTTTAAGCTCTTGCTGCTGGTCTTTATTATTTATATACTTATTATCATATTTTTTTTTTATCTGACAAGAGGGTTATCATAATTTGCCACTATGAGTTAATAACCTGTGGCTTTAGCCACCAATTAGCTAGACCAGTTGAACCTACTATGAATAGTAGATATTAATTTGTATATTTATATTTGTCTAAATCAAGAGCAGCATGTAACTTGGGGTCTCTAACCATATCCAGAGTGGTGAGAATAGTGCCGTGCCAGGAAGAAAGTTGTAGGAAATTCTGCCAGCCTTCCTGAGAATTGTGTGTGTGTGTGTGTGTGTGTGTGTGTGTGTGTGTGTGTGTGTGTGTGTGTGTGTGTGTGTGTGTGTGTGTGTGCAAACAATTTGTTTGAAAAGCATTTACCATGGATAAGATGCACTGAAAGACAATGTAGTTCACTGAGAGAGTGGTACAAATGGTTCCTAGGGTGCTAGGCCAAAGAGTCAGCTTCTGTTAATGGCTTTAGTGCAGTTTGGTCTGAGTGTATGTTGGAGGCCCATATCCAGAACAGCAGTGCATATTCACTTCATGCTCTTTTGACCAAGTTGGACTATGTGTGAATTGGTTGTTGACTTAGATGCGTGTATATTTTTTTCTATTACTTTAACCTGCTGGGTACCAGTGGTATGACTTGCAAGACTGCCCCTCTGGTGCCATCTTGGCCCTTCCTTTACAACTGGATGGTGGTGGTGGGATTCAAACCCCATCCATGACATATAGTAATGACAGTTATGGCCAGTGTTCTTTCCTAATATGTTTAGTGCCACAACAGAACTTGCTAGTGTTAACACTTTCACTACCTTAGGCTTCTATGCAACTGCCTGGGGCTATCTTCTTGCAAGAAACTAGAAGAAAAACAGAAAAAGAAGAGCAGGGGTAGAAGGAGAATGCATTTGAAATTTGCCAAGACATAATTATGGAGGAATCTTGCTTTTGCAGGTGTTGTTTTTATTTTGTTCTTCTTCTTCTGATTCTGTACTTCAGATGCTACTGTAGCCACATTTTCACTATGGGTCTACTTCACATTGTCGTAAGCTGAGAATATCGAGTCTGATTTTGTCGGCACGACAATATCGAAAGTGAAGAACATTGTGCAAGTAAACGGAAATCTCCGTAAGGGGAGATTTCCATTTACCTCAATGTAGTGCGGTCTTGGAGTTGGTATATTTAAGTAGGGGGTGTGGGGGACTTGCCCCCCTGCCTACGCCATTTATTTATTTTTTTACATTATTCAGTGTTTTACTTAATCGATCAATAAAGTTCAACCTTTATTGATTTGATTAAGTAAACTTTTGATAACGTGATATAGACGCTTCACTACTGCTACTTTTCATTCACTCACTGCATAATAAGAATTGTGTCTGACCATTCTTGAAAATGGGGCAGTATTGTTTCATTGGGCAGTTCTCAGTCTTCAGTAATTGGTAAAGCATTATACTTAAAATATATTAAATATTTTTTTCATTGCTTTTTAACTATGTAGGTGGGTTGGTCCAAAATAGAATATTTTCAGCCACATTTGTGCATGTCAAAGTAGAAAATGTGAAGCATAACAAGTGAAGAAAATTAATGGAATGGCTATAGCACAAAGCTGCATAGTGTTAGTACAAAATGCAGAGTTAAAAATGTTACTGTATTGACATTTTAAGAGCACTTAGCATTTCAACATACTCAGTTACATTAGACGATCACCAGCAGTTCTGTTACCATTTGTAACACATTTATAAAAGGCTGTTATAACCTGCTGTAGAGAGTAATGTGTACCTTATCATCAACTGTAAAATGGTCTTCAGACACTGTGCATATCTGTGGGTGATGCTTTGTACATCGCTCAGCACTGTAGGCTATGTGGTCATCATATTATTTTGTAGGATGGATTGTGACATTTATGTGGTTACCACTGCCAGCTGAGCTGTAGGATTCCACACCACAGGCTCTACCAACACATTATTTTCCCATATATGCCTCATTTACATATTAACTTTTCATTGTAAACTATACCCTGTCATTGCCCTCCACTGCTATGTCAGGCATATCAGTTTCACTGCAAGTGCAGCATTATGCTTGCTGTAGTGTACAAATCTTTTGCCACCATTTGATGAGCATTTAGTTGAAATCACAGCCATCAGTATGGCAGACATCAAGAAATGAACACACTGACAGCTGCAAATAAGACATGTAGGCAGTCATGGCATGTAAACTTGGAAGTAAAACATGCATAACTGTTTACTTTAGGATCATAGATCTAAAAACAGATAACAGCAAGAGTCAGGGACAGTTGAGACAACAGTCAAAATGAGTGATGTAGCTCATATTTTCTGATATTTGAGAATGCATGCCACAGAAAGAAAGGTGAGAGAGGTTTTAGGACAGGAAAGAATGAAATCAATCATTTTGATGTGCAGAAAGTTTATCTGCATTAGTGCTGAAGTATCATTCTATTCTATGATGGAAAGAGAAATAATTATGGGGTAGCACAGGCCACGCAAATCATACTGCCAAAAAGCTAATAATAATAATAATTCTGAAGTATAAACAGGAAATAAAGCGGTGTGTTATACTGGCAGGAGGACTGTACTAGAATCACGTGACAGGGATTACTGATGCAAACATTATTGAAAGGGAATGCAGATGTATCACAAGGGAAAGAAAACAATGCTCACTATTAAAAAGTGAAATATAACCATAATTTGGAGTGAATTTACATCTGCTATTAAAGTTAAGTTTGATAAACAAGAGCTTTAGTATTATGTTTGTGATCATTTGTAAATTCTATTTTTTGTTTGCATTTGACTCTGCTCAGTTAAAAGTAGGATGAGTTTTAAGTACTTTTAATAAATTATGCTCCTACTTGAGACATTTTGATGACGTATGTGAGTAGTATATTGTATGTACACCTGATCTGCAGAGTGCAGTATAATGGATTATAGTACTCAAGGTGTAGTGGTAAAAGGCAAAGCTGGGAGGCGATTTGTATTACGTTTTTGTGTAATATAAAATTATATTTTGAACACTTGAATAATGCATGTTGTCAGAGTTTCTGTACAGTAAGTTTATTCATATATTGCTTGAGTACAATGGCATTCTCATCCGGAAACATGCATACATGTGCACATACACCAGTTGAAATACAAAACACTCCTTTTTACTTCCCAACCTTGCAGAAATACAGTTATGATGTTAGTGGAACAAATTCCAAAAGATTTGTTGTCAGTCTAAGTGATTTACTCAAGTGTAAGTCTACCCCAATTTCCAAAAGACTTGATGTGAAGTTGTTCAATCTCACCGTTCATTCTTAACTGATGGGTTTGGAGCCGATCCCTCGGCTCCGAAACGGCCAATTGCAAAGCTCAAGGTCTTCAAATAGCTCGAGGCCAAGTCCCTATCCCATGATGCACCTGTGAATTACCTCCGATTTAATTTGCCTCTACAACAGATCGGAGGTTCTGAATTAGCTCGGGCCAGATAAGAAAACATTTTCATTAAAATTCTTATAAAAGTTTTTTGATAGCATAGCTAGTTAGGATTGTTTATAAAGCTCTTATAGCTTTCAGTGTGTTTTTTCCTTCCCATTTACTGTTTTTCATATATTTCTAGTTGGCCTCTTTTAGGCCTAGTTAGTTGTAGTTCTTTAAGGTGTGGTCTGTCTAGCCTTCAATTTTTTTATATAAAGCTCAGTACAGTAAACCTTATTCTTTATAGATAAGCTTATTGCTTTCTCTTTTCAGCTTGCCGTGCTATTTAGTGACCATTGTCACATTTTTCTAGATATTTCTAGTAATTAGATTTCTGTGTGGTCAGTCTAGCCTTCTGTATTTTTAGATAAGGCTTTGTCATTTATTACTTTTTAAATTTATTGTGAACACTACTCATTTAGATAACATTGTTGTTTCTCAGCAACTATCTTTTTTGGCATAGTCTGCTTGTGTGATATCACACTTTGTGTGTGTGTGTGGTTTAGCCTGCTTTTATTAAGGCTTACTGACTATATTTCTATTGTGTGAAAATTTACTGTTGTAGTATTTGTGTGGTAGCAGTAAATATTTTCTATCTTTACTATGGCTGACCAAGATAAACACCCCAAGTTTGGGTTCCAAAAGTGCCCTAAGTGTGGCCAGAAAATGTCAGTTACAGACAGCCACTTTAACTGTGTTTATTGTTTAGGGGCTCTGCATTTTCCTGACAGTTGTGTCATTTGTCACTCCTTCTCCTCTAGAGTTCTACAGGAAAGGAAGAGGAAACTGATCGATAAAGGCTTGTTGAAGCCTTCATTTCAGGAAGCTTTGAGTGACCAGGATGGCTCCAGTAGGTCTTCAAAGTCTTCTAAGGCATTGGACTCAAAAAAATCAAAGAAGTCATTGACTTCGGCTCCATTGCCCTCAGAGCCGACAGTCTTTTCCTTTCGGAGCATTGGATATTAACTTAGATGAGTCAGAAGGGTCCCCACGGTCCCCCTCTGAGGATATCTCCTTTGCTGAGATACTTGAGATCCTTAGGTAGAGGGGTGATTGGCAGTCCAAAAGCCCTACTGAGGATGAGTCAGTTCTCCTGAAGGCTTTCAGCTCTTAGCCCTCCACCTCTTGGGTGTCTCTGCCCTTCGATGAGCTGATGCAGCTGGTCTCACGAAGGGCATAGAAGTCTCCGGATATTATGGAGCCTGTCCCTAGGAGGCCTAATAAATTTATTTCTGCCCCACTGGACAAAACATTTTTAACTAAAGGTGTTCCAGTTGATGCCATGGTGGTGGCAGCGGCCACCAAGAAGGAAATGTCTGAGATTTCCTCGTCTATCCATCCTCCTAACAGAGACTCCAGGATTATGGATAGATATGGGAAACGCATGTTCAGTTCAGCGACCTTTGCTCTTTGTTCGCTGAACTACTTAACCTATTCTACTAGGTTGCAAAGAGATCTACTTGACAAAGTTGCTGCGCAGCTTGCTACCCTAAATTCTATTGTCAACTCATCCATGCGTCTCATATCCTATGCAGCTGATGGAATGAGTAGGGCAGCGAGTACAGGAATTGCTCTTAGAATACATTCCTGGATGCGCTTGTGTTCCTTCATGGAGCTCTTCAAGTCATCCTTCGTGAACACTCCCTTTGATGGTTCATCCCTTTTTGAGCCTAAAGTGAAGGAAACCTTAACCAGGTGTGAATAGGACGGAAAGACTCTGTCTGCCGCCGGGGTCCGTTTTTCCACTCCTACCCAACTCTATGCCAAAGGTCAAAGGGGAGGAAAAATGTGGTTCTGAAAAGCCCAAGGAGCCTTTCAGGACACACATGGTGAACCCCCCCTCCAGGGGCAGGGGAGGAGGTTATAATGGAAGACACTGCCCTCGTGGCAGAAGGGGTCCACAACACCAGGGTGACAGAGATCACTTCTCTGGGAAGCCATACCAGTGCTCCTGAGAGGAGGCCTGACTGTCCTGCTCTGGAGGCAGTCAGGGGTCGCTTATCTTTGTACTCAGACACCTGGCTCAAAATAACAAAAGACAGCTGGGTACAAAGTATCATTTCCAGAGGGTATTTCATTCCATTTGCCACACCCCCTTCTATCGTAAGAAAAATCCCAGACATTCCACCCAGTTACAGGGAACAGGCAACTATAGAGGTTCAAATGTTGCTAGCAAAAAGAGTCATCCAACCAGTCCCAGTAGACCAAACAGGATCCGGAACTTACTCAAGATTCTTTTTGGTTCCAAAGAAGACGGGGGACTGGAGACCCATATTGGACCTCAGCAGACTGAACCAATATGTAAAGAAAGAGAAGTTTTGGATGGTCATACTTCAGTCTATACTTTCCTTCTTAGGGAAAGACAATTGGATGTGCTCAATAGATCTCAAGGATGCGTACTACCACATAAAAATGACCAGGCCATCCAGGGATCACTTATGCTTCTGGCTGGGAGCCAATCACTACCAGTTTTGAGCCCTGCCCTTTGGCCTCACTACAGCCTCCAGAGTGTTCACCAAATGCATGGCAGTGGTCAAAGCTCACCTGAGGCGTCTAGGATTCCAGGTGTTTCTGTACCTAGATGATTGGCTCCTTTCTGCCACCACCAGGCATCAAGTTATTCATGCCAGGGAGTCCACTCTGTCACTCTGCAATCATCTGGGCATTACAGTCAACTCAGAAAAATCTCCCATGTCACCATCGCAGCATATTGTTTTTGTCGGGGCAGAGTTGGACACCACCACCACCACTCTAAGACTTCCAATAGAAAGAGTCCTTCTCATTCGTCAACATGTCAGCATCCTGATATCAAAAGACAAAGCACCAGCATCGGAAGTTTTGAAAGTATTAGGCATGATGGCAGCAGCAATTCTAGCCATACCACTAGTGCGGCTGCACATGCAGATACTTTAATGGCTGTTGTTCACTCAATGGTCTTACCAAGAGCTACTCGTGAAACACACTATAATGATCACAAATTCTTGCAAGAAGGACCTTCAATGGTGGTTGACCTCACTTCATGTCACGATAGGACGTCCTTTTGTGCTACCCCCTCCAGCAGCCACTGTGACCATGGACGCTTCCCTGATAAAGTGGGGGGCATTTTCAGGGAAAGACTGTCCAAGGCACATGGACCTATCTAGACACACATTTGCATATCAATGTCCTAGAGACGAGAGCAGTACTTTTGGTGTTGCAGTACTTTCAGGACTCTCTTCATCTGGAGACGATTGCGATTCAGACAGACAACATGTCGGTGGTCTGGTATTTGAACAAACAAGGAAGAACCAGATCTTACCCCCTTTGCAGAGAGGCTCTCAGAGTTTGGCAGTGGGCTGTTTCCACCCAGCGCTTTCTGTTGGCAATGCACATCCCAAGGAGATCCAGCATAATAGGAGACAAACTGAGCAGGGTAATATTGTTGCCCCATGAGTGGTCCCTCAAGAAAGAAATTGCGGACAGAATATTCTGCAGGTGGGGCCAGCCTTACTGTGACCTTTTTGTCAGTCACATGAACATGAAATGCAGATGTTACTTTGCCCTGATTCCACCTCCAGGAGAAGCCCTGAGGGATGCACTCGTACACGACTGGCCCCCGGGTCTCCTCTATGCATTTCCACCAATACCGTTGATACCCAAGGTTCTACAGAAAGCAAAATTCCTGGGAAGGACCATCATTCTCATAGCCCCTAATTGGCCTCATCAGACTTGGTTCCCCTTTCTTCGACTTCATCTCTTGGAGGGCCCTTGGATTCTGGACCCAGTTCCAGACCTTCTGACACACCCGTCAGGGGACCTTCATCCCTCTCTGCAGTCCTTGAAGCTGACAGCTTGGCTGCTTCAGTTTCCATCATAGCCAGGTTCCATAACCTTTCTAATGAGAGGAAACAGATCCTTTTGTCTTCTCATAAGTCTTCCACTAGAAACCTACATCTTAACAAATGGAAGAGGTTTTCTATATGGGCCTCTAAAAATAATATTGATCCTTACCAAGCCCCTATGGCTTCCATCTTAGAATTCTTAACTATGATTTTTAAAAAAGGAGCTGCAGCAGCAACAATTCGGGTTCAAGTTGGCTACTATTTCTAATTTTCAGCTTGGTTTTGAAGGTTTAAATATTATGTCTCACAAGTTATCCAAAGCCTTTCTCAAGGGGACCTTTCATATTAAACCACCTGTGAAATCTCCCAATTCTCCATGGAATCTAAATTTTATGCTCTCACATATAATTCTCCTGCCATTTGAACCAGCCTCATCTTGTGATCTCAAATTTTTGTCTTGGAAGACCATCTTTTTGGTAGCTATTACTTCTGCCCACAGAATGTCAGAACTTCAGGCTTTATCCATCAAGCCTCCCTATTTGATATTTCATGCTGACAGAGTATCACTTAGAACAAATCCCTCATTCTTGCCCAAAGTTTGCTCTGAATCCAATCTCAGCCAAGTTATTGATTTGCCAGTTTTCTTCCCCACTCATTCTAACAATTTAGAGTATATGCTGCACAAACTTGATGTCCACAGACAGCTCAGATTCTGTTCAGATAGAACAAAAGATTTCAGGAAATCAGACCAGCTTTTTGTTTCATTCTCGGACACCAGGAAAGGGAGACCAGTGGCTAAAACAACTCTGTCTAAATGGTTATCTGATTGTAACACCTTTGCCTATTCAGCTGCCAATATACCATTGCAATACAAGATTAAAGCTCATTCAACCAGAGCAGTTTCTACATCATTTGCCTTTTCTGCCAGACTTCCCATTGATAACATTTGTGCAGCAGCCACTTGGTCAAAACCTCATACATTTATCACTCATTACAAAGTTGACAAGGCCTCCAGGGACAGGGCCTCCTTTGGATCCATGGTCCTGAGAAATATACTCCTGTGAGCCACCCGAGATTGATGGTGCTTGGGACACTACCCATCAGTTAAGAATGAACGGCGAGATTGAGCAACTTCACATAAAGAAGTTATGTACTTACCATAACGTTCCATATGAGTTGTTCATCTCGCCTTCATTCTTACATCCCTCCCTCCTACCCCCTCCTGGGCTGATAGATGACCGAGATTCTGGTTCCATCCTGGTTACTCAAACCTTCTCTTCCTTTTCTCTAGGAATGTAAGAATGACATATGGTATTAGTATACACAGCAAACAAGACCTGAGGTAATTCACAGGTGTGTCATGGGATAGGGACTTGGCCTTGAGCTATTTGAAGACCTCGAGCTTTGCAATTGGCCATATTGGAGCTGATGGGCTCCGAACCCATCAGTTAAGAATGAAGGTGAGATGAACAACTCACATGAAACGTTATGGTAAGTACATAACTTATTTTTCTCGGTGTAAGCGACTAACTCCAGTGTAAGACCTATCTATAAAGCAGGCTTGCAGCAGAGAACAGATACCAAATGGTTTGACTTTCTTAGTGTAATTTTGCTCATGAGTTGTTTTTTCCACACTAAGTTGCGATATCCCATATGCAATTTACTTATTTATTTATGTATGTATATATGTTTTGTTGACTAATCTTTTGACCCATTTTCAGGGTAAGCTTCAATGTGGTATTCATATTCACTTGGTGTATTTTACCAGGTATCCAGGGAACTTCCACTACTCTTTTCCTGTGGGTGGGGCCAAAGGGCAGCTGCAGGATGAAAGGGAAGATGGAGGAGGAAAGAGAATTTCTTCAGGATAAGCAGACTAAGGAGGTGGAAAAGTATGAAAATGGAGATTCGGCAAATGTTGCTTCTTTTGTGGATGCTGTATATACTGTCTGTATTTTCTGACCATGAAGATATGTGTGTTGAGGTACAAGATAATGTACAATGGATTACAGAAGGTAAGAGTATAGAGGTGAAGGAAATTAGTATTAGAAAAAAAATTAAGAAGGAAATGGAAGTTTTGTGGAAGGGCCATTGGTCTATGAGTCCTTCTTATAAAACTTAATCATGCTGGTCGATAGTATACAAGAAGTATGTGAAGATGGAAAGGGACTTTTGGAAGAAGAACCTCAAAAATAAGAGTGTATACTGTGCAATTATAAAAAACAATAACTAAAAGAAAAAGGTCCACATAGTCCCAGACAGCATAAGACGGAAAAACACATTCTGGATTACTAATAAACCAACAGTTGAAATGAGACCAAAATGATATACAAAAAAAATGTTGTATTTATGCAATCACCTCACAGCAAGAGGTTCTCCAGTTCGATTCTCGACTGGGGTGCCTTCTGTGCGGAGTCTGCATGTCCTCCCTGTGGTCGCATGGGTTTCCTCCGGGTGCTCCGTTTTCCTCCCACATCCCAAAGACATGCAGTAGGTGGATTGGACACACTAAATTGGCCCTAGGTGTGAGTGTGTGCCTTCTGTGGAAGGTTGGGCACCGGGCTGGCAACTCAACACTGTAAAACTCCACTGCCAATCATGAGCAGACAGATAATCCACTGTGGCGACCCCTAACCAGGAAAAGCCAAAAAAAGAAGAAGGAGAAGTTGTATTTATACAATGAACCTTTTCCTTTGACTTTTAAAGGAAGAAAAAAGGACTATGTAATAAGCATGCAGGGTTATGAAAAAGCTCTACAATCACAGGAGATAGATGTCCTAGTGAAGCAGGGGCACCTGTATAATAAAAACTGGGAAAAAAGGTACGATAAAGAGGCAGAAATGCTTCTTGCAAGGGAGAATGGAGAAAGTAATGTGTTTTTGTAAGAAAATAAAGGTACAGGAAGGAAAAGTGCTAGCATGTTGGATAAGGTGGGTAAAAGACATTATGAGCAGGAGCAGATTATGAAAGTTGAATTTGAATATGTTAGGGAATTATATGATGTAAAAGCAATAAAAAGTCAAGGAAATGGGGGATTAGGAAGTTTAGCAAGGTATCAATTAGTCAAAGAAACAAGATAAGTAAAGATGAGTTGGATATGGTATTAGAAGTAAACATGAATAGTGCACCAGTACCAGATGAGCTATGGTACAGATTTTATGGAAATCGGGGGGGGGGGTGAACAAAAGAATGCAATAGTGGAAGTTATGAATGAGTGGTTTGAGTTGGGAATAAGAGACTGAGAGGTATGTGAAAGGGTAATAATGATTATTTTTTAAACAAGGGGAAATTGGAGGCCACTGACATTAAGTAATGTAGATTTTAAGTTGTTCATAAAAATATTACCAAAGAGGTTTGGAAAAGTAATACTGGAGGTGCTGTATGAAGGAATTTAGGTAAAAGAGATGCTGATTACAATCAAAGAACCAGTTGACTTCTGTGAGTGAAAAAAGTGAGTGTAAGGTAATTGGCTGTGATATAGAAAAAGTATTTGATAGTATTGAACATGATAGTACAATAGAAATTATTCAAGAGTACGGCTTGGGGTGAAACAACTGTATAAAAGATCAGCCTGCCAAACATTAGTATATGCATGTAACATACAAGATGGGAATACATATTTAAAAAAACTGCCATGTATAATAGGTGGGAATAATAGCTTTTTACGATGATGGCTATGCTCTCCATAGTATCCTGGAATCTGAGTGGCCTTACAGGTATCGATAACAAGGAAACAGTATTTAATTATATTAAGAAATGCAGGGTGCAAATAACAATGTTGCAGGAGACACATTTGGAAGGAAATGAGCATGTGAATTTGAAAAAGAGAGCAGAATATCAGGGACAGAGGAAAGGGGGGCTAACTATATTAATTGCTAGAGGGGCTCCAATAGTGATAGATGAGGAAAAAGACAAAAATTGCAGATTTCTGGTAGTAAGGGGCTATTTGCAAGGGAGAATGATTACAATGGTATTTACTTGTATTCCACTGAAACCTACTATTATGGAGCTTAAGAATTTTTTGGGAGAAATAATTAGCTTTCAGCAGTGAATATTATGTATAGGTGCAGACTGGAATTTGATTTGCAATAGTGAGTATGTATCGGGGGACCCAGAAGGGACAATATAACAAAAGAGAGGAGATTTCTGAAGAAATTTATGAAAATAATTGGTGTGGAAGCTGTGAATTTAGTAGTAGGAACTTGGACAGAATTTATATATTATTCCCCAAGGTACAATAACTGGGCTAGACTAGATAGAAATTATGTTTCATGGGAGCATGTGCATTTAATTGAAAGCTTCTGATCATGCATCAGTAAATACTAAGATAAAAATGCATGGTAATGAAGTAAAAACAAGACACTGGCACTTTCCTACCTACTTGTTAAAAAGAGAGAAATTTAAGGAATGGGTAGTGGAAATTATTCAAAAATTACCATAGAAGGTAGAAATATCTTCAGAAGTTATAGTTAGTGACTGGGATAACATGAAAATGTAGTTTAAACATAGGGTCAAAATAAAAGAGAAAGATATGTTTAAGAAGTAACAAAGGTTAAAGTACTACAGAATAATGGGAATTTCACAGAACAAGAGGACAATCAAATGCAGAGTGCTAAACAGAAAATAAAGGAGTGTCTGGATAATATGCATGAGTTTAGAATGATTACAGCTATGCAACTATGTTTGGATAACAACTCCAGAGCACAAAAACTTTTAGCACGACAACTTAGGTAACAGAACTTTGAAAACATTGTTGTCAAACAAAGAGAACCTATAACAAGAAAAACAACCAGAGATCCTGTAGAGGTTTTAGAGATATTCCTGAAATATGAAAATTTGTATAAAGCAGAAAAATGTGAAAATCAAGAAAGTCTACAAATGGAAATATTTATGAGAGACTTAATTATGTCAACATTAGAGGTAGACTCAGCAACTAACAGTTAAGATAGGAGGAATGAGATAAAAACTGTGATGTGTAATCAATCTTCAGGAAAGTTTTCAGGAACGGGTGGCATTCACGTGGAAGTTTGGATTTTAGGAGGGGAGAAAGTGATAAAGATCTGGAAGATTTTGTTTAGCAGTATTTTAAAAAGAAGGGAAGCACCAACTTCTTGGAAGAAAACTGTGTTGGTTGTGTTACCTAAAGATGGCAAAGACCCATCAGACCCATATTCATATAGACCCATTTCAATTTTAACTAGCTAAAAGAATGACAAAGGTGTTGCCAAAATTTATAGATATGGATCATTGACGTTTTGTGGAGGGAAGACAAACATTTGACAACATTAATAGAACAATGATGATTCAGAGGAAAGAAGAATGTAAGAAAACACCTTTGTTGTTGGTGGATCTTGATGCCGAGAAAACATGTCAGAGTAAGTTGGGATTTTAGGAGTAGGGCATTGGAAGCATTTGCATTCCCTGATGCAATAATATGGTTTATTAGAAAGATATATAAAGGATCAGAGGCAAGTATTAAAATGGAAGGGTTTGAACAGAGGAATCAAGCAGGGGTGTCCTCTTTTCACTTTTATAGTTACTTTATATTTAGAGCCACTTGCAAATAAAATAAGGTACTCAGAAATACAAGGATATAATTGGTATGGAAATCACATAAAGATAGCTTTATTTGCAGGTATTATTTTGTACTTGAAAAATCCAGAAAAGGACATCTGAGTGTTGTGGAACATTGTGAGGCAGTTTCAAGTCTTTTTGAGATATAAAATTAATGATGATAAAACAAATGCTATAGCCGTAAATTATGGACCCACACATTAATTGTTTCAACAATACCAATATTTATGATGACATGATAAGCTGAAGTATTTATGTATGGATTAAAAAAGGCTTCTGTTATGGCAACTAATGGTATGTATGGACAGACTAAACAAAAGATAATACAAAAACTGAGAAACTAGAAACTCTTATTTATGGATATGGATAATAAGATGGAAGCAGTGAAAATGTTTTAGTCCCTTTAGTCTTGTATATAGGTCAGGCATGCTTTTATCAAACTGAGGGGAAATTCTTAATAAAGAACTGAAAGAATTTATCTGGGAGGGAAAGAGGGCAAGAGGTAAGTGGGAAAGGAGATTTTTTTCCAGTAGAACAAGGTGGTTTGTATTTACCTGCTTTAAAGGGATATTTTAGCATTACACAGTTAAGGCTCATATACGTAACATAAGCAGAAAGTTATAATTCAAAGTGGAAAGGGATTATTATGAAGCAAGGGGGAAGTTCAAAAAATAGAGAGAGAGAGAAGCTGTGGATGTGTATTCTTGAGGAGAATAACAATCATTCAGAATATTATATTCATGAAGTAGCAAAAAGTAATCCGAGAACTAAGCCAGTACGAGAATGGAGAAATGAGATTTTGCTAATAGGGATGACTGCAAGTAGAGTTAGAGAAAATAGGCAATAGGGGGCTGAAATTTACTGGAGAAACCTGGCAAAAGAACCTAGATATTGGGAGCAAATAACTCAAGCAAGAAAGATAATACAATGGGATGAGGTCAAGAAGACATCTGGATTGCAGGCTAGAGACTACCTTCCCTATGATGGCTTGATCTCAGAATACAGACAAAGAAAAAGGGATAGGGAATTTTAGGTGAAAAATTTGCTCTGGTAGAGTTTACATTGAATCTAGAACAGGAGCAGCTGTTACAACAGGCATAATTAGGGAGGCATGTACAATATTGCATGATAATTATAAGAATCAGTCAGAGGAGGTTAGAAAAGATTGAGAAGAGAGAATGGAAAAGCAATTTAAAAGTCACCAATGGGAAGACATAGATATGGCTCCCAAGAATCCAACCAAGTCCAGAAGGTTTAGGATCTTTGCTTGGAAGTGTTTGCATAGGCATTTTTATACACCAAGCAGACTTCAAAGAATTTTTCCTCAGGTAGATAGTAGATGTTGGAGGTATGATGGAGAAGAAACAGGTAACTGAGAACATATGTTTTGGGAGTGTAATGAGTTGGCAGATTTAAAAAAAATTCTTACAGAGTGCTGTATCAGAAATATTGGGTGAACAAATGGCTGTAAGTAAAGAAATTATTAATTTTGTTGGCTGCCAAAAAAGCAATTACTAGAAAATGGAAATTAAAGTCTACACCAACTGTATTTGAGGTACCAAATATTATAAAAGAAATAAAAAAAAGTGGAAGTGGGATCTTTAATAAAGGAAAGGAGCAAATTACATAGAAGTAAATGGAAACTGTGGGAACAATACATGCAGAATAATGTTAAGGAGGAGGAGAAGGAGTGAGGTTTAAGGGAAGGCAGGAATTCAGTAATTTTTTAAATGGTGGACTAATTGCACCAAATATATATATATATATATATATATATATATATATATATATATATAGATGTATATTGTATTTAAATGGAAAAATGTTAAAATGTTTTTCTTTTCTGTTAATGTATGTTTGCATATGTCTTGGCAGGCCGCGGTGGTGCAGTGGTTAGCATTGTCGCCTCACAGCAAGAGGTTCTCCTGTTTGATTCTCAGCTGGAGCGCCTTCTGTGTGGAGTCTGCCTGTCCTCCCCGCGGTTGAGTGACATTAAAGACATGCAGGTAGGTGCGTGCATGAATGGGTGTACCTTCTTTGAAGGTTGGGCATCGGGCTGGCAACTCAGCACCATAAAAATCGACTGCCAATCATGAGCGGACCGGATTTCCGCTGTGGTGACCCCTAACCGGGAACAGCCGGAAGACATTACTATGTTTGCATATGTCTTAAGTGATAATTTAAAAAGGCATTTAAAAAAGTATTTTTGGGGAAGGCAGAAAAGTTGTTGCATTCATTGCATAGTATTACACAGAATAAAGTAGTAGTTATTGGATAGATTGGTGATGGGTGTATACTAAGACAAAGTGAAGCAAGGGAACCCCATGAATGGAGTTGTATTTGCATTAATTGTGAGTGTGGTCATAATAAGCTGCAGAGAGGGAAGGAATTGAGATGGTGGAATAGAAAATGAGAAATGGGGTGAGAATGCCTGAATTATATGGCATATGCTGATGATTTAGTTGTAATTATGAAGAATAAAGTGGAGGTTAATGAAATTATTTATATAGTTGAAAAAGAGTTGAGTAGGAGTATTGGTGAACAAAGATAAAAGTAAAGGATCTGAGATTGCTGTAAAAAATTTGGGGGTATAGTTCTCAGAAAGTAAGCTAAGCATAACAGGGATTAAGCTTGGGAACACATGGATACTAAAAGAAATAAGGAGAGTAGCAAATATGTGGGAAGGATTTCAAATGATATTTGCAAAAAGTGTATTTGACATATGCATATATTTGGGAAACCTGGATAAATAGAAAAAGTATAAGCATTTCCAAGCTATCTAGAAAATAATTATTGGAAATTGTTTTGGGGTTCATTTGGAGTTCAAGATTAAACCCTTTTAAAAGAGGAGTGATGTATTATAAAAATAAAACAGAGGGATAGGTTTAAGGAATCCTATTGAACATCTAGCTTCAGTTAGTTTGCATTGGATACTATTTGTGATACTAAAGAAGGACAAAATATAATATGAAATGTGATGTGGGAGAAATACAAATAATTTTGGATGGCAGACAACATAGGGAAAAGAAGGAACATGTATGGAAAAAAGGAGGTTATGGAACATTGTGAAAATTGGGTCTATATTATATTAGCAAAAATCCTTTTAAGCAAATGTGAAAAGACCGACACGTATTGCACGACCGCGATTATGCAGAACGTACTAAACCGAGAAATTCAAAAAGTCAAAGTGTCATGGTTGGCCTATCTGTGGTACAGCTTCGTAAGGTAAGTGTGCGATAGTTATGGACCTTAGGGTTAGGGTGCGGGTTAATTTAAGTGCATAGATAGGCAATGTATGTAAGGTTTAGTGTAGGGTTAGAATTAGGGTTTTGTTAAATGTATGTGTGTGGATTATTTGTTTTGTTTTGGTATATCACTGTAGGGTAAGTGTGCAATAATTATGGACCTTAGGGTTAGGGTGCGGGTTAAGGTAAGTGCATAGATAGTAATGTATGTAAGGTTTAATGTAGGATTAGACAGAGGGTTTTGGTGCTTTACTTTAGGGTTAGAAGTAGGGTTTTGGTTAGTGTATGAATGTGGTTTATTTATTTTGTTTGGGTAGGCAGTATGTAGTGGGAGGTGGAGATGGCCGACTATGGGGATTCGACTTTTTGTATTTCACAGTTTAGTACGTTCAGCATATTCGCGGTTCGCGCAATACGTGTCAGTGTTTTCGTATTCGTTTAAAGGGATTTTCGCTATTATAATATAGACCCGTGAAAATTTATGTATTTATTTTATTTTACATTTGTTGACCGGGATAGTCCGACTGGACACATGTCCGTTTTCAGCAGAAGCCTGGGGAGAAAAGCTCCAACATAAAATGTGAAAACAGTTTAAACATAATAATTAGATGTTTAAAGATACTTGTTATACAGTAAATAGTATGAGGCCTAAGAAAACATCTTATAATTTACTAAATTACATTCTACAAGAACTATAGGACATTCATACAGATAAATTTTATATATAGTCTATTTACACAACATACTGTCTAAACATTGATAGCAGATGAGATTCTGAGAAGAAATGGTGGAGGTAAAGACTATAGAGTCTATAGAAACAGCTATGGCTAGATAGCATAGGCCTTTCCTAATAGAGGTTAGATATGGAGTTAATTGGGAAAGTGGTAAAGGTGAGATGACGAGGATGATATTCACCCAGGTGCAGAGCAGGGACATAACCAGTTTACACTGAAGTGGTCTTTTATAATTTTCTTGAAGGAGGGTAGAGACTCTTCAGAGGTAATGATGGTAGAAAGAGAGTTCCAAATCCTAGCAATATAGCTGGAATAGAGTGAGTCACCTGCTGAGTTATTAGATTTGGTGAAGATGACTTGGAATTTGACACTAGAGCAGATATTTCTTAAACTGTAGTGAGGATGGAGGAGGTTTGTGAGTGCTGGTATTTTGTCTGGGTTATGAAGGAGTTTATGGGCAAGTATTAGTTGATTATAGGTCAGGAGGTCAGGGAATACTAGCCATCCTAGAGACTTGAAGTTTTTGCAGTGATGGGTATTGTATGTAGACCCTGTTGCAAATTTTGCTATTTGATCATAACATGTGGATAGCTTGCATAACTCTGTTTTTGAGATGTTGGTTAGGATAGGAGGGGCATATGTAAGTGTGGAGAGAAGGTGGGTATGTGCTATTGCAAGTCTAGCTGAGGGGGTAAGGAAGGGTTTATTCCTATAAAGGCTGCCTAGTTTTTTATGAGTGTTTTTAATGGTTTGGTTAATATGGATATCAAATTTCAAATTATTGTCAATGGTTACTCCCAATAAATTTGTATGTGAGTCAGGGGTAATAATGGAAAAAATGAAAAGTCAGAAAATTAAGGTAGAGATGTAATTAAAAATAGGAAAGCACAATATGAGAAAATTATGGAGAGACTTTACTATGTGAAGCTGTGAGTCTATAAAAGTATGAATATTAAAAAGCAATAAAGGAAAGAGGTTAAATTTAGAAGGGTTAATGTGATGGCAGATTTTCTATAAAGATTAATGTTGCAAAAATTACTAGTTAAGGGGCAAATAAAATAGAAGCAGATGAGTTAAGGATTATGTGAAATATATAAGGCAGAGGAATTTACTGAACATTCATTACTTGAAAGTAATAGGGCTAAACAAGTATGGGAATTTTTAGAAATGAATACAATTTTGAATGCTTTTAAAACATAGATCTTAATATCATATGCTATGGGTTTTATGGTGTAAAGACAGAAAAAAAGATGGTGGTATAGGATATTAATAAGTACTACATGAATAATCTGTAACAGGCTGAAGATCTGCTGTGTAATAAAATAAGGGGTTGTGAAGTTATTATGCGAAGAACAAATAAATAATTGTTGAACAAGGGGTAGGAAGATGAAATTTGGAATGTTAAAATTTATTTCAAGGAATATATATGCCAATTTACTTATTATGTTATATCTGAACATTATTTTGTTGTTGTGTTATGTAAAGTGCAAAAAGTGTACATAGAAAATTGAATGATGTGTATAAATAAAAATCCCCTAATCTTTTTTATTAGTACTATAAGAGCTTTCAACTACGCATGAGCTATCACCAATTCTGGCAGATGGGACCTTGGTGTAACATCTCATTTGAACAGTAGCAAACTCAGGACTGTAGCACTGTCTTATTCCGCATTGCATTGTCAGTATTGGTAAAATGAATCTACGAACCTAGTGTTGGAATAGAACAGAAAGCCTCCTGATCTTCCAGTATCAGAGATAAAGGTTTACCCTTTTGAGCTACAAACACTGACTAGGTTCTTATTTGTCACTTCTGTACTCTCCTTTCAGCACCTGTTGAGTTGAGCTGTGGTAAAACTTTCCCATGGTCTGTATTTGTATATTGACATTGTATTTGTATACTTCTCTTTGAACATCTATTTTCACCAGACCCCATGTAAAATATGAATTTCTGTTCAAGAATAATATGGGACAGTGTATCAGGAAGTGCAGTGGATTATCAAGGAGGAAGTAAGGACAGCTATGAAGAGGATGAAGAATGGAAAGGCTGTTGGTCCAGATGACATACCTGTGGAAGCATGGAGGTGTTTAGGAGAGATGGCAATGAAGTTTTTATCCAGATTGTTTAATGAAATCTTGGAAAGTGACAGGATGATTGAGGAGTGGAGAAGAAGTGTTTTGGTACTGATGTTTAAGGATAAGAGTGATGTGCAGAGCTGTAGTAACTACAGAGGGATAAAATTGATCAGTCACAGCATGAAGTTATTGGAAAGAGTAGTGGAAGCTAGGTTAAGTAGGGAGATGATGATTAGTGAGCAGCAGTATGGTTTCATGTCAGGAAAGAACACTACAGATGCAATGTTTGCTCTGAGGGTGTTGATGGCGAAGTATAGAGAAGGTCAGAAGGAGTTGCATTGTGTCTCTGTGGATTTAAAGAAAGCATATGGCAAGATAACAAGAGAGGAGTTGTGGTATTGTATGAGAAAGTTGGGAGTGGCAGAGAATTATGTAAGAGTGGTACAGGATATGTATGAGGGTAGTGTGACAGTGGTGAGGTCTGCAGTAGGAGTGACAAATGCATTTAAGGTGGAGGTGGGATTACATCAGGGATCAGCTCTGAGCCCTTTCTTACTTGCAATGGTGATGGACAGGTTGTCAGATGAGATCAGACAGGAGTCCCCGTGGACTATGATGTCTGTCGATGACATTGTGATCTGTAGTGAGAGAAGGGAGCAGGTTGAGGAGACCCAGGAGAGGTGGAGATATGGTCTAGAGAGGAGAGGAGTGAAGGTCAGCAGGACTAAGACAGAATATATGTGTGTGAATGAGAGGGAGGCTAGAGAAATGGTGAGGATGCAAGGAGTAGAGTTAGCGAAGGTGGATGAATTTAAATACTTGAGTTCAGAGTAATGGTGGGTGCAGAAGGGAGGTGAAGAAGAGTACAGGCAGGGTAGAGTGGGTGGAGAAGAATGTCAGGAGTGATTTGTGACAGACGGGTACCAGTAAGAGTGAAAAGGAAGGCCTACAAGAGGGTAGTGAGACCAGCTATGTTATATGGGTTGGAGACAGTGGCATTGACAAAAAGGCAGGAGTCAGAGCTGGAGGTAGCAGAGGTAAAGATGTTAAGATTTGCACTGGGTGTGATGAGGATGGACAGGATTAGGAATCAGTATATTAGAGGGTCAGCTCAGGTTGGACGGTTTGGAGATAAAGCCCGAGAGGCTAGATTGCATTGGTTTGGACATGTGCTGAGGAGAGATGCTGGGTATATTGGGAAAAGGATGCTAACAATGGAGCTGCCAGGTAAGAGGAAAAGAGGAAGGCCTAAGATAAGGTTTATGGATGTGGTGAAAGAGGACATGCAGGTGGTTGGTGTGACAGAGCAAGATGCAGAGGACAGGAAGACATGTAAACAGATGATTTCCTGTGGTGATCCCAAATGCGAACAGCCAAAAGAAGTGTTAACGGTTGTGTGCATGTTATCATGGTATAGAAAGAGATTATCTAGTGATCTTGAGTTGCAGGGGCCTACAATTAGAGCTTATGGTAAAAGTGCAGACATAATATGTAAATGACTGTAGAGGGAGAAAAGAAAACTGCCCCAGATGTCTCAGGCTTGTGTAACATAATCCAAATCCAAACAAAAACACAAGAAAAAGTGGATTCACTGAATCCTTTGCATGAGCCTTTAATACCACAGTTTAAGTGCTTTCATCCAAAAACTTTGGCCTTCTTCAGAACAAACAACTCAATGAATACAACCCTCTTATATAAAATGGTTAGAAATCTTAACCAATCATATGTCAATTCCAATTAATACATTACAAAAAACATTTACCTAAAACCAGTCACTTAAAAAATTCACATAAACAATTCAAGTGAAAAAAGGGGGGGGGGACAACCACATAACATATTACTTAAATAAAATGTTAACATATGAGTGGATGAATTTCAACTTAATGAGGATCAGAGCCACCAAATTACATTCATGGATAAAACCAGCCAAAAAAAAAAAACACTTTTATAAGTATTTTTTGCAAGGAGGCAAGCTCCTCTCACCCCTGATATGGGGGTTAAGCCCCCACACCCCTCAAACTTATGTGTATACATCAACTACATGGTCACAATTTAAAGAAGGGGAAAATTACCCCACAAAAGTAGGTTCTATTGGTTGGAATACAACTTTATCAGATGCAGGCTTCAGTAGTGGGAGTATATGCCTAATGGAATTGATTTAGTTGGTCTGAGTGTTGGGGGTTTTAGTTTGGTGACTGTCATACCCTGGTACTGCAGACTTACTGGTGGGAAAATATGGATCAGACGTGGGCTCTAGAAAGTACTGCCAGTGCTATGTTCATATGGTGTCTGGAAATACAAAGCAGGGCACTTTAACATCAGTGAGAAGATAAATGGCTGGTGTGAATAGCAAGGAAACAGGGTGATACAGGGTTGCAGATACACATGGGAGGAGCAGGGATTATATAATGTCATCGACCACTTATACCTAAGGGTGGTTATGTCTAAAGATGCTGAGGTAGAGTCTAGATGAGTATATTAAATGCCTAAAACTAAAATAGGTAGGGGAGTTGACTGGGAAAGATAAGTTAAAAAGAAAAGGGGAACTAGGAAAATAAAAAGGTTGGTGAGTACAGAGTGATGCTGTGTAGAGCTAGAAAGGTAGCTACTAAAATTAATCAAATGTATTAACACTGTAGACATTAAAAAATTTGGCTGCAGGGGATAGGGTCTTAGTCTAATTACTACCTGGAATCAGGATATTTAGACAGAACCAGCACAAACACTGGTTACAGTTATTCACAGAACATTAGCTTTATGTAGCTGTGGCATTCTTCCTTATATCTATCTGGGACTGTGGATGGCAGCTGGGCATCTGATCTTACTTGAGATTTAATTGCCTGTGCCACTGCTAAAGCACTCTGACCCCTTCCAATTCCATTACCTACCTTTGTTCTTTCTATGTTATGACTTGACCTTATGTCTCCCAATGGCAGGAACTTAATAACATGACTCAGACAGCTAGATGAAGCAATATTCATTGGTTATGAACTGTGAAACCAACCCACAGAATGCACTGCTCTATAGCATAGAATATACTAGCTGAATGATATGTTGACTGCTGCATGTCATTACTGGAGTGATGGTAGCAACAACAGAGTTAAACCAGTTAAGTAGTATGTGTGGGAACGTATGTCTTGCATGGAAGGATAAAAAGTTTTTTCTTCCCTCCAAAATGTATGGTTCTGGTTTTACTTGATGATGGCAGATATTTGTATTTCAGCAAATCACCTTCCAGAGTTTTAACCTTTTTAAGTGATGGGTTAGTGCATAACCCTCAACTTCTTTACTCAGGAATCATGGACATAGCCAAAAATAATCGAGAGACAAACACTAAAAATCAAGGGCAATTGTTAAATATTCTCTAATTCACTTAAAAAATTTGATAGAACAACAGCTTTTATATCAACATGCATTTTCTGAACAAAAAGAAACATTGTTGCTTTCCGTACATGTGAGCTAGAAACTGGCCTGGCGGGTATCGCACCAAGCAAATGTTTTATTTTCACGTTTGTAATGTTGAAAAGAAGCAGTCTGAGTGTCTGTGTTTGTTATGCGAACTGAAGCAGCCTGTGTTTCTGTGTGACATGCTTTTCTTTTTTGTTAGCATTTTTTACCAATATTTTAAATGAACAACTTTAACTTAAGTTTGCAAGTATCTGCCGAAAGATGGTAACAAGTGGAAACATGCAACCAAAAAGAGTTACGTAACAAATAGCTGTACGTAGCTATTTACGGAATTCTAAGATGCATACCAATGTTTAAGAAAATGCTTTGGTCATTTACATGTCAGCTGGAGTCAAGAAGAGCATTAACCAGAAAATTAGGAGTTATACAAAAGGATGTCTATGACTGCCAAAAGAAACTATAATGTAATCAGTTGATAACATAATCAACAGATAAAAGCAGTTCCCATGAATTTACGCACTTCTTAAACTTTTTGAAAGTGACATGATAAGTTATTTGTTTAATTAAGCATGTTTCCAGAGAAGTTCTTGACAATTTTGCATAAGAAGACCCTTTAGTCATAATAGAAAATGTGTACAGTATGCCTGCTACAATTAACAATGTACAGTTATCTTTATCTGAAGAAGGATGATAAAGATCTAGGGCAGCTTGTTATTAAGTCATATTCTTTGAAATTAATTGATACTTAACAGTCCTATTACTTAAGAAGTCCAAAAGAAAGGGATATTCCCTAAAAATGTGCAGACTAACATTAAGATAGCCTTGGGCAAAAAAGGGTGAACCAGATGGGAAAAGAAAAGCTTTTTATAGGAGATTAAGTATTAAAATATCATAAACTGTGAGTACTGTAACATCTTAAAAGAGAAATGTCATTCATTGAGTGTAATACAGAACCATTAAAGGGTAAATGAAAGGCAAGCTTCCCCATGTTTATTGTGTGTTTTAGAGTTGTAGACTAGGATTAAGAGAGTCCCAAAATGAGGAATGAAACAGCAAGCTTTCAGACCTACATATAAGGAAAAGAGAATAAGTCAAAGGGATAGCTTTTATGGATAGTTAAGATTGCTTCAAAAATAGATACTGAATAATTTTAATTTTGTCAAAAGATTGTAACTGGAATTTAGACCCCTCCTCCACCATCTTATTCGTGTGTGCTAACCCTAACCATATCCCTAACTCTACCCCTGCCCTAACTCTATGTTACTATATTACTAAAATTTTTCACACTATATGTGAAGGCTGCCAGCCTAGCTAGATAGAATTTTGTAGATAATTCTGTTATTTGTAAATATTAATATAAGCCACAGGCTTATTCTCTTAAATGGAAGAAAATTGTGTTAAATGTTGTACGTCAAAAATGTAACAACAGTGCACTCTGCTGGAAGAAAGCTAAGTCAAGCCTTGTATGACTGTTTGATCTCAAACTCCGAGCTGTGATGTCTGAACCAGCAGATTCTTTCTATTGTTTTGAGACCAGAGTTAATTGCTAGATTTTACATATTTAATGTCTTTAATTTAATTGCTGTGGTTTCCTGACCAGGTGCAAGATCAAAGCTATGTTAAACTCTGAGTTTCTGTTAGCCTGAGAAACCAGAGAAGAGTGATGTAATCTAAAATGAGTCAGCAGTGATGTATTATCAATGTAAAAGACTGTCTTAGATTGAGAGAGAGAGAGAGAGCATTTTGGAATTTGTCTAAAGCTGACAACAACTCACCAGTACTCTGCTTTTGCTCTGTATGTAAGTTTATTTAGAACTATCATTGCTCTTAGATATAGATAGAAAATAGTAAGTTTAGTCTAGCTGTTTTCTGTATTGATGTCAGAACTAATCTACTGTATTATTTTCAGCATTTTCCTGTGATCTCTGAACTCTTGACTAACACTGTGTATTAAGAAGTATTGTATTGTGTTTTTATTATTTATTATTAAATATTTGTAAACCTTTCAACTGTGGCTGTTTTGTGTAGAGATAAATTAAGCTCTAGAGTACATTGCACATATATAGTGATACTGTCCAAGCCACTCCAATAGCTTTAGCCCTGGGTCACACTTACTATTTGGATAATAATATTGCACATTAATAATTGGACACCCTTTGGTAAGGGCCTTATTAACAGCTGATATTAGTGGTTTGTGGTGGTGATTACTACTTTATAGCCTAGCAGGGAGGGGCATAGCTGGAGAACCTGTGCAAGCCTTCCCCAGGAGTATCTTGTGTGTTTGTATATAAGCCAAATCCCAAAGTGTATATGTGTCAGCTACTTGAGCAGGGACACGATGCACTGGTTGGACAGAGAGGGTGCTGGAGGTTTTGGCTTGACTACTCGGTTGAGATCTGAACCCTATAGCTGTGCCAGTGGGAAGTCTTATTGGGGATCTGAAGAGAAAAGGAGAAACCAGCTCCAGACTGACTGTGATCTCTGTGTGCTCTTAAGGGAAATTGTACTTTACTGTGCATGTACTTGTTATCCTTCCCAATGTGCATGCCTCACGCTGGTGCTAGTGGGGAGGATTGAGGCTCCTTGATTACTGGGCCAGTGCACAGGCGTCACAATAATCACGCACCTTGGCTAGCCAAAGCAACAAAAGAATTAATGAAAAACAGAGATAGACCCTGGAAACTATGGCTCACATCCAAATTCCCCCCAGACCTAACAAAGTTTAGGCAGCTATGCAACCAAACAAAAAAAAAAATCTGTAACAAAAGACAAAAGAGACTACCATCTAACATTACAATCTGCTAACAAACAGAATCAAAAAAAATTCTGTTCCTCCATTTCATCACTTCTCAGTCTTGGTAAAAAAAGTAACCCCAGTCCACTTCCTGATAACAGCCCTGCTCAAATTGCCAACCTCTTCAACAATCACTTCATTGAATGTATACTGAATCTCACTTCAAATACATCGCTTCCCACTCTCTCAAACCTTACCTCACCCAACTCTACACTATCTCAATTCCCCCCAACATTATCTACCTCCTCCTTTCCCCCTTGACTGATCCTCAGCCCCCACATCTCTTCTCCCTCAACTTTTCCAGTTATCCAATTAAGAGGCTACTTTTCAAACAAAAATCCTGCTCTAAGTCTCCAGTCAACCTTCCTGTAGAATAAATCAAAATTGCAGCAGAAGCCATTGCATTTCTGATAAACCATCCTCATTAACAGATCTGCCCTAGAAGCTTACGTCCCAACACTCTGGAAAAAAATAATTTATTATACCACTACACAGAAGCGGCAACTCAACTGAAATGTCCAACTACTGTCCTATTGCCTTACTGTTACCCATCTCTAAACTTCTCGAAAAATATAGTCACTCACAATTATTCCACTAGCTCCTTAAGAATCAACTCCTTACTTCTGCATAACGTGGGTTTAGACCAGGTCACAATACTGACACAGCCTTACTATCCTTTATGGACACAGTTAACAAAGCATGCAAATCAGCCAAACTTGTCTCTTTCTTATTTCTTGACTGATCTAAAGCTTTTGACACTATTCCTTATCCTCTTCTTTTATAAAAGCTCAGTGACCAGAGTATCCCCTCCTTTTATCAGATGGTTCATTAGCTACCTAGCCAACAGACAGCAGGCAGTCAAATGGCAAGACGGTCTTTCCACATACCAACTCACCACAACTGGGATCCCCCAGGGTTCTATACTTGGCCCCTCTTATTCAATATTTTTATAAATGACTTGCATACCTTTCCCGTCAGGGTATGCTCATACAATATGCTGATGACTCAGCTGTCATCTGTTCTTTTAACTCTCTCCTTCTGCCAGGGTACGCTTATACAATATTCTGCTAAATCAGCTGTCATCTGTTCTTCTAACACTCTCCTCCCATTAGGGTACACTCATACAATATGCTGCAGACTCAGCTGTCATCTGTTCTTCTACCACTCTCCTTCCATCAGGGTATGCTCATACAATATGCTACCGACTCAGCTGTCATCTGTTCTTTTAACACTCTGCCTCGTCTTCAACAAATCACCCAAGCTGCCTTTATTTCCATTGAAAGCTTACTTACCAATAATCGACTGCTACTTACCCCCTCAAAAACTAAACTTCTACTTTTCACCGCTAAAACAAACTCTCTAAATAAAAGTCCATTCATTATTCTCTCTTAGAATAAAACAGAAATTGAAATTGTCCCCTATACAAAACTACTAGGTGGCACCATTGATGAATATCTTACGTTTGACCTACATATTCAAAATAGTACTAAGAAAACACATCAGAAACTTGGAATACTGTACTGGTACAGATGATTCCTAGATACACCCACTAAGTTCACTCTAGTCGCTACCTACCTTCTACCCACATTGTTATATGATATCCCAGTACTTACAAACTGACCTAAAACTTAAGCTTGAAACTTGCCACAATAAAATTGCAAAATTGTCTACCAATGCAAAATACTTCACACATCACTGTATACCCCCCACATCACTGTATACCCCTCCGCATTCTCAGGTAGCTTGAACTTCCACAACACCTTACCTTCCTTCAGTTTAAAATAGCACACAAAATCATTCATAGATCCATGGCCTGCCTAGCTCTTAATACTATATTCCAAAGCTACATACCAAAGAGATCTCTCAAGTCAGAAAATAAGCAGCTTCTAACTGAGCATCATCCCTTTAAAATAGCCGGCCAAGGTCTATACTCCTTCTCCGTTGCCAAAATCTGGAATTCCCTTCCCTTAACTATCAGATCCAACCAAAAACATACAGCTTTTAAACTCTCACTTAAGGAATATCTTTCCAAATCCTGGATCTGCTCCTGTTCAACCCCATGCTGATACTATCCCTATTTCACAATATTTCTACTGCTTATCTCTATTCCTCTCTTTATCTCTCTTTCTTCTTTTTCTCTTTTCTTCCTTTTTTTCTCCTCTGTGCATTCTACTTGCATCCTACATCATATCTTTCTACATAGCTATCACTATATGCAGTGATATGTTATCCTATGCTTGTAATGTAAATTTATGTATTGAGCAACTGTTATACCAATTTAGTCCAATCTGTATTTTTTTCATTCCTTGTATGCTTCTAATGTCATATAGAAACAATTTGTATTAAGCTTTTCTCCCCAGGCCTCCACTGAAACTGGGTTCTTTCTGGCCCAGTTGGTCTTTCCTGGTAAACAAATGTCAAATAAATACATAAATACATACATTGGGGTCTGTAATCAGAAATGATGTGACAGTTGGACTTGTTGAGAGTTGCTATGACCTTGACATGCAGGATTTAGTGTGGGATAATACAAATGCATCCCCACAGTTACTGGAGGAATTGAATGTCTGCTGGTGATAAACCTTTATAAACAGGGAGTGCTGTCACTACACTGGAACTAAGTTTCAGTAACTACACAAATATGCATGTTTTGAAGGGACAGAAAGGCCTCAAGTTCATTTTTTTATTTAAACTTCTAGTATTAAGCAATGCCACCCTGGTGCTATTTGACTTGGAATTTGTTGTGCTGGAATGTCCATAAACTGAACTCTGACTACTAAAGGATCTATGGGAGAAGCAAAAGCTTTAGAAAACATACAAAAGCCTTGGGCTATGAGGTGCATACCATCTCTAGTGAAACAGAAGAGTTTGTAAACCATCTAACCCAAGCAGATACACACACAAGTGCACAGATGCAAACACACACAGACAAATGCTCACTCACTCACTCTACATCCCCTTAGAATGGCACCAGTTTACCAGCCAACTGCTGAAACCAATTCATTTTTGTCTTTGTATTTAGGTATCATTCCTGGTTAGGATGCTCTTCCACAGTGGGACCTTTCCTTTCCTGCCCTGGAGACATGAGTAGACAGGTCCTTACAATCTCTGCCATAAGGTAGACTGCCTAAGACTAACAAAGTAATCAACATTGAATGCTACCAACAAACGCTTGTGAATTATAATGAATTGTTGATGAAAGGCAACAGTTTAGGATATTTTCCACAAGCTGATATTGAGAAAAAGCGGGACACGACAGGTTGTGAAATGGCAACCTTTTATTGCTTGCCAAAGTTACATAAGCACTTAACTGACCCCCCGGTAGACCCATAGTGTCAGCGTGTAAATATTTTTAAAATAAAATAGGCATTTTGTTACATCATTATTTGTTGAATATAGTTAAAAAACAAATATCATATATACAAGATACTTTTGATTTTTTTGAAGAAAATTAAAAATATCCAATGGGAAGAAAACATGTTCTGGTTAGTGGTTGATACCAAAAGTCTCTATACCAGTATTAAACATAAATATGGTATAGAGGCATTAAGACATGCATTGTATGATAGTCTGATATCTATATACATTGTAGAATTAATAGATTTTTGTTTAAAAAATATTTTTTTTGAATTTAATGGTACCTTATACCATCAGTTACAAGGTACAGCCATGGGTGCTCCATATGCACCCATGTATGCAAATATTATGATGGGTTTATTAGAAAATGAATATTTGTATAGAGATGAATTCTTTATTAGGTATGTCCTTCATTACTATAGATACATAGACAATCTTATTTTTTTTATGTAAAGGGGGTAGAAGTCAAGTGGATGCATGTATGGAGAAACTTAATAAGAACAGGTTTGGTTTGAGGTTTGTTTCAGCCTGTGGTCAACAGGTAATTTTTTTAGATCTAAAACTAAGAGAGATAGATGATAGAGATATTTCTACCTCTATATATAGGAAATTTGAGGATACAAATTACTGTCTTCATGGTTCTAGTTTCCATCCCCCGCACTTACTGAAATCAGTACCCTATGGGGAATTTATGAGAATAAAACGTCTTTGTAAGAGTGAAAATGATTTGAAAATAGAGTATAATAGAACTTTAACAATGTTTATAAATAGGGGTTATGAGGAAAATCTTGTAAGGGAAGGACTTGATAGGGTTAAGGTGACAAATAAGATATATAATAATAGAAGTGCTAACATGAATAATGTACAACCCTTTAGGGAACAAAAGAAAATGTATGTGGTTATGACATATGACCTAATGATTGATATGGTAGTCCCAATTATTAAGCAATATTGGGGCTATCTTTTGAAATGTAAGGAATTTGCTGATTTATGTACCAAACCAACATTTTCTTTTAAGAAGGAACGTAGTATAAAAGACAGATTAGTACATAGTAGGTTTCAAATTCCAAGTTTTAGCATACCGAATGGTTTACATGTTTTAGGTACCACTCCTTGTGGAAAATGTATTTCTTGCCAGTATGTAACATTGAGTTTTCAATATATTAATGGACGGAAATTTAAAGTTTTATCAAATTTTTGTTGTACTACTGAATGTGTTGTATATGCATTGAAGTGCCCATGTAACAAGTTTTATATCGGAGAAAGCAAAATGGCTTTCAAGTCTCATTTACAAGAACATGTTAGAGATATAAAAAATTGTAAATATGAAAGCCCGGTTGCACAATATTTTTTAAAATATCATAATGGGAACCCAGAAGGTTTACAGGGCACTATTTTAGAGCATATAGAAAAAGTAGTTATTATGATGTTAAAAGCAAGCTTCTATACAAAGAGGCTTTGCTTATTTTAAAGTTTGGCACTTTAAATCCTGATGGTATGAATATTTCCTGTAAATGGAAAGTTTTAATTTGATTAGATTGTTTAATTAATTGTTTAATTGAAGTAAGAATTGCATATAAGGTGTGATTTACATGAGTTCTATATTCCACTGAAGGCAGCATATGCCAAGGCGCTAGAACATATTAAATTCATTTTTTATTCCTGGACTGGACTGTTGTATTTGTTCATTTTCGTTCTTGCAGTTCATGTGGTTTGCAGACTGCCTAAGACTGTTCACTCCAACATAGGAAACTACAAGGTCATACTATTATTTAAGATGGTATAGGATCCTTAGGGTCCTAGTAACATCCTAGTTCTAATACCAGAGAGGCAGCTATCTGTTACTCTCCCCTTGTGCATCCCTGTGAGTGCAGCATAATTGTGTCTTACAATAGAATCACCAATGACTAAGACATTGTGTGGATGTTCAGCAGGTCTAGGGGAACCTTAAGGATGTAGGCTTGTAGTTGTGATCCTTGAGAGAAGTGGTTGCAGGTGGAGGTGTTTGAGCTGTTCCTATGATGTTTCTAGGGGTCTGAGTCATGCTGTTTGAAAGTTTTTAAAACAAACTTTGTTTACCCAATTCACTAAAGACAAGATTGTTCTACTGACTAGTCTCTTAAACAGTAAAATGAAACAATTTCGACATAAAACTCAACATATAACAATCATTCAATGTATACTACAGCCAGCTTTGCCATTCATGAGGATTGCCCTCCATTAGTTCCAGATCTGTACTCAGTTTACAGGCATATCTGTTGCTAGTACCTTAATCACCAAATAACTTGCACACTGGGTGTCCATCTTGCTCTCCCAATCATACCTTGATCGTTCTTTTCTATTATTTAGTAATTAACTTCAAATGATAATGTATAAATAATACGCCACTGTCTCTCTCAGAATTCTCTAAACTACTTGCTTTCATAAGACTTATAATTAAGTAGAAACTCCATTACTTATTTACAGCCCACAACTTGCAGATGGCATTTTTGTACCTTTGTTAGCCTGCAAATTAACTCCCAGCAGTGCATCCTATTCCGTGAGCCACTAGGGTTAGCAGGGGAAGTACCATCATCATCACCATCATCATCATCATCAGAACATTCTGCATACCTTTCACAATTATAAAGGATTAGGCTTTTCATTCATTAAACTCAAGGTACTTTTTCCTTCCCCAGGGAGCCCCAAACCCCCATACCAATCTTCTACATTCCAAACTGTTCCAGGTAGGTTTGGTCATGACAGCTGAACTTAAACATTTAAATAGAATGTAGAAAATCCTCCTTTTAAACATTCTTATTTCAGATTAGATTTAGATTTAGATAGCCACTACATACAGCCAGGGTATCTCCTCATTCATATGTTCCAGTCTATAATGCCTACTATTTCAGTCATTATCCAAAACATCAAGATTTAACTGTCCATGTAATATGAAGTTCCCATGACCAAAATCTCCCATTGGTGGTAGATTGTCTTATGATCACCAGGACCTATGTCACATAATTATGTCCTATGCTCCACCTAACATTAACACTAGAGACTTAATTAAATTATTTCCAAAAATCTTGTATTAAAACAATCATTCTTTACCTCTGACCAAAGAAGAGAAAAACTGACCATATAACTATCCTTCATTTACATGACACATTAATCAATAACATTCACAAGAATCTTCCTGATTTAAGGGAAATCCTGTTTTAAACTTTCATTCCTCATGACCATTAAATTCTCAGCTTAGGAATTCTGTAAACTTATTTTATTATTTTTATAATACAGGCCAGGGCACCTTGATTCCTTAATGGGATAAAAGCTATTTACTCCCAGGCAAGTGCCTTTTGACCCACTCATTCCTTGAGAAAGGGTGATAAATCCTCCAGATGTGAGGACCCAGTAGCTCAGCTGTTCATCTAGTTACAAAGTCAGGCACCAGTAGTGTGCCATCATTTACCAGGAAATGGAGATGATTTATGTTGCTCAAAGACATTTGCATATGATTCCTTACTATGCATATTTGTTTTTTAAGCATTAATCACTTTGTTAATCAAATGCAAATTCCAGTACCAATAAACAGCAGCACATTAATTCCATCATGGTTAGTCCTAATTAATGATTGCTATTTTGCACTGTTATCAAAACCACTTATAGGATAAACCAGTATTTGCTGACCCAGTACTTCATAGATACTTATAAACAACAAAGTATTGATACCTTAAGGGCTTTCTGACTTAAAGCATTTCAACTTCAAGAGGCTAAGTAACCCCAAACTGTAAAGGATCTTTTTCTGTGAACAATTAAAAAGACTAAGTACAAAGAATATGTTCCAGCACAGACCCGCTCTTCCAATGAATCAGTAATAACTTTTAGCTTAAAAAGTCCCCCCCCCACTCTCATACCACCATTAAGCTATACTGTAATTACAATGTTGTATAAATTATATTATTACTGCCTTTGTATAACTTATCCACCCTCTCTCCTTCTGGGTGACTGACTGTTTTTAGAGTTTAACACTAGCTTTCCCCAGCGAAGGATAGAGCACCAATAAATGAAAACATAAATAAATAAATTTTAAAAATGATATGTAATATGTACAATATAGCTATTTTATGACTACAATAGTACATATGTAACAAAACTGTTTCTCAAGCCCCTCCTTTTTTAGAACATCTGTTGCTACAATCTTCATCCCAAACCAGTGCTTTATCCATTGTTCCTTGCTTATCAGGTTCATACTATGTGAAAAAAGCTAAGTATTTTGAATCAAACCACTCCTGAATTTGTATCAAATGCTCACCTGTAACCACAGTACTTCAAATGTAATGGGACTGTTGCTCAAACACCCCATTTCCTGGCTCTTAGGATCATAGGAGATTTATTTATTTTTATATATTTTATATTTGTTGACCGGGCTAGTCTAGCTGGATACATATCCATTTTCAGCAGAGGCCCGGGGAGAAAAGCTCCACGCACAAATACATTAAAGCATTAAAAACTTAGAAAAAAAATGACTAGCCTTAATTATACAGCATAACATGTAAAGAAAGTAAATTTTGTGAATACTGTACAGAGACATTAGAGTAGATTTTGGAGATAAACATGTCTTAATTCAATAGAGAGGTTACAAATACAATCAGGCAACAGTTAAACATAGTAATTAAGCATCAACATTCATTTGAGAGAAAAAATAAAAACCACTAAGTAAGCGAAAGAAAAATAGAGACTAGGAAGGACAATAATGTAGGTAAGAAGGGGTTAGTAGTTGATAGTCAATGATTCTCAAGGTGGGGTATTTGTTATAAAGCATGAGAGGAGGGGAGGAGAAAAAGTGAAGAGTATTTTTCAATCAGGCTTTGAGCAGGGACAAAGCCATTGTCTTTTTAGGTAATGTCTGAGGTGTTTCTTAAAGAGTTGTGTAGATGAGAGAGAAGTGAGTGTATTTGGAAGCTTATTCCAGATTCTACCAACAACATTGGAAAAGAGTGAATCTCCTGCTTTGTTATTAGATATATTGTTGGCACTGTGTAACTTATTAGCCGAGCGTAGTGTTGTAAGATTTTTGTATGGGGAGATCAGATTAGAGAGGAAAGGGGTGTTGGTGGGGTGGTGCAGAATTTTGTGTGCAATCAGCAGTTGATTGTATTGTAGTTGGTTTTGTAGTTCTAACCAACTGAGTTGTTGAAGGTTGAGACAGTGGTGGGTTCTATAAAAAGAGCCAGTGGCAAATCTAGTAATATTATTATAGCTAGTTTCCAGTTTGGAAAGATTAAGCTTAGATAGATTGGTATAAATGGCAGATGCATAGAACATGGTAGAAGTAAGCTGAGTCTGGGCAATAGATTTCCTAGCTAGTGGGGTAAGGAAGGGTTTTATTCTATACAGGGAGCCTAGTTTTTTATTGATGGTTTTTATAGTATTGCTAACATGGACATCAAAGCTGAGGTTATGGTCAATAGTTATGCCGAGTAGACGAGCAGAAGAGTCAGGGGAAATACAAGTATCATTGTCAGAGGTAATGGTAAAGTGGATCTGTGGGGATTTTTGGGTGGGAGTAAAAATTAAAAGTTTTTTTTTTGGGGGGGGGGTTAAGGAGGAGGCAGCGTTGGGTAAACCATTTTTCTACTTTGTTAAATACAGTTTGGGTAAGGGTCTGGAGGGAGGAGGAAGACTTGACAGTACAGATAAGCGTAGAGTCATCAGCTTATTGTATACAGGAGGTTTGAGGAAAAGCAGTGTGGAGATCATTAATGAGAATGGAAAAAAGAAGAGGTCCTAGGATAGAGCCTTGGGGTACTCCAGTGTCCACTGGGAAGGGTGGGGATAGTTTATTGTCCCAGAGTACTGCTTGCTTTCTGTTTTCAAGATAGGATTTAAACCAAAGGATTGCTTGTTGGTCAAGATATTGGGCTTTTAGTGCATTGATAAGTAGGTTATGATTAACCATGTCGAAGGCTTTTGATAGATCGATAAATAGAGCAGATGAGAGAGAGTTGTTGTTTCGATTCTTGTTAATACAGTCAGTAAAGGTTAGCAGGGCAGGTGTAGTGCTATGAAAGGGCCTAAAACCATGTTGGCAATTAGCAAGCAAGTTGTTGTGGAGAAGGTGCTGAAGTAGTTGATGGTGGATACATTTTTCCATGATTTTAGCTAAAGGGGAGAGTAAAGCAATTGGACGGTAGTTGGAGATATCAGTGGATTTACCTCCTTTGTGTAAGGGGATTATATGGGAGATTTTCCATAAGGAAGGGATGTAACCTTCTGAGATAGTTCTGTTTATAAGGATAGAAACAGGGTATGCGATGGCTTTAGCAGCAATTTGAAGGTATTCTGCTGGGAGACAGTCAGCAGAAGGGGTGCAGGGTTTAAGTTTTTAAAGGAGTTTGCAGATAAAGGTAGTTGGTACTGGTTGTAAATGAAGGGGGGGCAGAGAATTATTGGTATGTTGTGTAGGAGTGGGGGTAGGGGGTGATAGTGTTTTAGTAAGGGTTTAAATGGCTTCGATGAAGTAGTTGTTAAAAGCATTTGCTATTTGCAGAGGGTTGTTATGGGGGGGGGTAGAGCTGGGAGAAGGAGTTCTAGCCTGGCCTGGTTTGAGAAGTTTATTAATGCCAGACCAAAACTTTTGAGGATTTTTAGAGTTTGAATGTTGAAGATTGGGAATAATAGTTCTTTTTATCTAAGATTTTATCTTTTTTGACGGCATTTCTTAACTGTTTAAAGTAGAGGTGATCTGCTGGGCTTTTGGAGGTTCTCTATTTTGCCCAAATTTTGTTCCATAGGAACATTTTTTCTTTGGTTTGTTTTGTAAGCCAAGGAGCTATTTTAGTCCTGACTCTGGAGGAGCGAATGGGAGCATGGCTATTTAGAATTTGAAGGACTGTATAATTAAAGAAGGAGATAGCTTCATCCATATTGAGTAGTTTTAGTAATGACCAATTGCAGGCTTTTAGTTCATTGATAAAGTTCTCAGATTGGAAGTGTTTTTTAAATTGATACGTGATAAAATCGTTGTCTTTGGGGCTAGATTTCTTTTGCTTAACTACGTAGGTTAGAATATGGTCACTAATGTCATCTGGGAGAGATCCTGTCAAGTAAGTTTCAGGGTGACTATTAATTAGTATCCAGTCAAGAGTAGTTTCTTTAGTACTAGGCTTATGGATTCTAGTGGGGGTATTTATTATTTGAGTGAAACCAAATAGATTTATATGGGTCTTAGGGTTGGAAGAATTGCATAAGGTCCAGTCTATATTAAAATCTCCTAGTACTATTGTTTCTTGAGGAAGGTGGGTGGATAGGCTACTAAGTATGTTTTCTAGGGTGGTAATATTATTTCCTGGAGGGATATATGAACAGATTATATAGATTGATTTAGAGCTATTTATTTGGAGTTTAACAGTAAGGGTCTCAGCAGTGGTATTTGAGGGTAGTGTTACATCGCAGGGAGAAACAAGGAGTTCAGATTTGAACAAGATTGCTATTGTATCCAGGTGGGATTATTTCTTGGTCATGAGTAATAGGTTTTAGCCAAGTTTCTGTAAGACAAAGAATGTCGAATGCATTGGCTTGAAGGAGAGCATGCAGTTGGCTACTTTTGTTGTTGATACTACGAATATTAAGATGTGCTATTCTGAGGGAGTTATCTAATCTAGAAGAGGAGGAAGCATCGTTATGCAATTGTTTTTGTAGATTGACATTTAGTGGGGATGGGCCAGGATTAGGATGAATGTCTCCACCTGTTACAATGTTTTTGGATTGTATCAAAGAAGTTTTTAAGATTTTATTAAGTTTGGGTGAGGTTAACCTATTGGGGAGGTAAGTAACATGAGTACATCTATGGAACTTAGGATGCAGATAAGCTGAGGTAGAAGTAATGTTATAATGAGAGAGGCAGTTGGGAAGTAAGGTTGGGAGAGTTTGTAGATGGGACACTTTATGGGCCAGCACATAATGCTCATAGGCAGTGAGGGTATAGGTTAAGGTTAGAAATATAAATAATAAACAAGACAGAAAAAAGTATATAAGCAAAGGTTTATGTAAGTAGGCCATTTGGAATGGCAGAGTAAGGTTAATGTAAAGTCAAAGATGGTTTAGAATATAGTTGAAATGTAGGATAGGTTGACTGATATGGTATAGAAGGATAGTTAGAGTAGGTAAAAGGGTAGGAAGAATATAGTGATAGATGTAAGAGTAATGGTTATAGCTGCGGAGAATGGATAGAGGAGATGAGGGAGTGTGCTAAGCAGAGGAGTAAGAAGGAGAAGCTATAGAAGAGTAGGGTAGTTTAGTGCTGATAAGGTATAGAGATAAGGGGAGGAGTTTATAACTATTTAGTTGTGGTGTTGTGATGGGAAGTATAGTGGGTGTGGTTTGTTAGGTATAGAGATAAGGGGAGGAGTTTATGACTATTTAGTTGTAGTGTTGTGATGGGAAGTATAGTGGGTGTGGTTTATTAAGTATAAATGTAACAGCACTGGGGGTGTGTGGGAATTGGGGGTAGGGTAGGGGAACGGAGTGAGCCCGTAGGGCAAACTGAGCGGGATACAGCAAGTAGTGAAGGAGACAATCAGTAAGCAGAGCAGCCCAGACAGAGAAGATGAAGCAGGTGAGTGGCTTCAAGCGGAGCAGGTATAGTTGTAGACCAAGGATAGAGAGAGGAAACAAAGCTGCATACTAGTCTGCTAAGGGTAGACAGTGATAGGAGTAGAGGTTAGGGGCAGTGAAGGAGAAATATAAGGAGTGATTATGCAACAGGGTAAGGGAGGAGAAGCAGGAAAGAATAGTGTAAAGAGGCGAAATAGTACAGATGGAAGGGGGGTGAGGGTAAAGTCCTGGTTAGACTGCCACCTGGTGTTCAGTGGTTGTATAACAACAGGTGACATAGGGCAGAAAAAACTAGTAGGGAAGGCTAAGGTAAGCAGTGAGTGAAGGAAAGAGATTGACAATACTGGACTTGGAGAGGACTCTGGCTGCTAGCATTCCTGACTCAGGGGCTAAAGATAATTCAGTACAATTGCAAAATACAGCTGAGAGTAATTATCAGTAAGGGTCATGTCATAGGACATACTTTGTAAAATACTGCACAGGCCGTAGTAAGGTATTGGGACAGCACAGTAACTGGATCCAACTGGACACGGCTTGAAATTGTTGAGGGTATCCTTAATGGCCAGGTAGGTTCCTTAGTGCAGAGTAGTGGATTGGGGGCTAGGAGGGAAGGAAGGTAGGGAGAGAGCGCGTTAATGATATAATGAGACAAACAAAAAATAACTCTAGTATATAAATTAGTATAGAAATTTCCACAGTTTACAGATTACTAGGGTAATGGCCCCAGGGCCCTTAGAAGCCTAGCTAAATTCAACCCATGTTCCCAAAGGTGTCTGGTTCAAGTAGACACTAAAATCACCACCAATTTCCCCTGTCCAAGAGGGATACAGGTGGAACCCCTGGGGTGAATTTCTAGTTACCCATCCAATCATTCAAATATGCTTAAATTGGGCCACCAAGGGGCTTTGTTTAACATGAAAAGGAAGCTTGTTCCAAAGGTGGGGCAACTTCTATGAGACAAATCTGTCTGTCCAACAAGTTCTGTTGATGTTACATGCCAGGTTAAGGTCCTTTGAGCAAGTGACCCATGTATCATTTGACTTGTGAATATGCAGCATTTCCATTAAAGATGGGTCAGAGATTGCTCCATATGCAAGGCATGGGCTGCCTCTGAGCAGTCTGTATGACACACAGTAAAATGACAATGATTTCAGTCTGTCTGCATAAGACAGATCTCGAAGACCCTGAATTTTTTTTGTAAGGAACCTCTGTGGTTTCTCCAATTGATGCAGCTGTTTGGAAAGGAATATACCAAAGGGAGCTTTGCACTCTCTTATTACGTAATGAGGGAAAAGTACAGGGGGGTTATAACCTTTCTTTTCTTTATGCAATGAAATTATTTATGAGATGATCAATATAAATGTCCTTCTTACCATTGTGGAGACTTGGTGATCAAAGTTAAGGTTGCTGTCGACCTGTGTGCCCAGGTCTCTCACCACTGACTTTGTGCTTAGGGTATTGCTATTGAAATAGTAGTTTGCAGGGACATCACCCTTGCCAAAGGGAATGATAATGCTTAGTTTTGTATTAAGTTTAAGATGATGACTTTAGTACCATTCATTAGTCTGCATTAGACCTTCTTGCAGGATGTTAACATCGCTAGGGGTTTTAATGATCGCTCCCAGTTTGCAGTCATCAGCAAACTTTGTCAGCCACAGTCCATTAGTTTTAGCCTGTACTTCAGAGAAGTAGATTCCGAACAGTAGGGGTCCTAGAACTAAGCCCTGTGGAACACCACTGGTTACAGATCTGCTGGAGGAGGTGGAGTCCCTAATTTGACCGTATGAGTTATATCTGTGAGGCAGTTTGCAATCCACCTGACAATATATGGGTTGATAGCCAGCTGGGTGAGTTTATCAATGATGCCTGAGTGGGGGATTGTGTCAAAGGCCCTGGCTAAGTTTGGTAGGCCGTATTTACAGATTTGCCCTCATCTAGGGCTTTGGTGACTGTCTTTAAGAAGTCCACCAAGTTTAACAGGCATGATTTCCCCTTGACAAAAAGTCAAGCTGGGAGGGTTGAGCATTTAGAAATTTCCCATCTGTTTTTTAATAATGTCCATGATGATTCCTTCCATGGCCTTGCAGATAAGGCTGGTCAGGCTAATGATTGTATGGTTCCTGGGGGTCTATGGATGTACCACCTTTGTGCAAAGAGATGATGGTAGCTGTATTCCATTCAGCTGGGATGAAGCCAGTGCTTAGACTGTGATTGAAAAGCATGTCCAGTGGTGATGCTAATTCCTGTTTTAACCCATGTAGCATACAACCTGGGATGTTGTCTGGTCCCATAGAAGCTGTGTTTTTGGCCTTTGAGAAGGAGTTTAAGACCTGCTCCTTGGAGATACTAGGTGGGGGACAGGTGTTAGGGACGCTTTGTGGTATATGTGGTGGGGACAGGGGGGTAAAGTTCTCACTGAACCTGTCAGCCAGTAGGTTTGTTATATCCACAGGTTCTATATATGTAGTACCATTAACTACGAGTTCAGCACAAATCTGGGCCTTATCTTTGAGGTTACGGATTTAACTAAAGAATGCTTTATGGTTATAAGTTCATAGGTAGGTACTAGGCTATCGGCCCAAGGGAATAAGTAAGCCTAGCCAACAAGGTTCCCTGGCTTACGCCACCCAAGAAAGTTATTTTCCTGTGCCCCTGTCGAGCAGAGCCACAGAAGTGATCCCTGGGGTGTATTTTCTATTTCCCATCCACTCATCAAGATTTTTCTTGAAGAGTGCTAATGAGGAACTTTGCTTGACATAGATGGGTAACTTGTTCCACAGTATGGGAAGTCTCTGGGACAGGAATTTATCCCTCTAGCATGTCCTGTTTATAGTGGTAACAAGGTTTAGGTCCCTAGAGCATGTAGCTTGGAGGGATTGGGATTTCTTCAGGTGTAGCATGTCCAACAGCTCTGGGTTTGACATAACTTTATATGTTAGGCAGAGATCACCTCGGAGTAGGCGATATGCTATTGAGTAAGGCTGGAGTTATTTGAGACTGTCATTGTAGGGCATCTGTTTTAGGCCAGTAGTACTCTTTGTGAGGTACTACTGTGGCCTTTCCAGCTGATGCAGATGTCTTGTGAGTTACATTCCAAAAGGGGTGTTGTACTCTATAATGGGTCTAATGAGTGTCGAGTAGAGGGGAACAATGACCTCTTTTTTCCTGGATGAAAACCCTTTTGTGATGAGTTGTGTCATGTAGAAGGATTTCCTGACTACTGTGGCAATGTGATTATCAAAGGAGAGACTACTGCCCACCTGGGTCCGAAGGTCTCTTATCACACATTCGGTGTTAAGTAGACTGCCACCTATGTGGTAGTTCATGGGTACAGAGTTTTTACCAAAGGGGATGACAATGCACTTTTTGGCATTGAGCTTGAGGCCATGGCTCTGATACCAGGAATCTGTCTCAGTGAGGCCATTCTGTAGGATGTCCACATCATTTGGGGACTCTACTATGGCTCCTAGTTTGCAGTCATCTGTGAACTATGTTAGCCAAAGGTCTTCTGTGTTAGCCTGTACTTCAGAGAAGTAGATACCAAACAGGAGAGGTCCCAGGACTGAAGCCTGTGGTACTCCACTTGTCACTGGTTTGAAGTCAAATTTGGAGTCTGCAACCTTTACAGTTTGGGTTCTGTCAGTGAGCCAGTTGGCAACTCATCTTGTGACGTAGGGATTTATACCTAGTTTAGTGAGTTTAGCTATAATTCCAGAATGGGGGATGGTGGTGAAAGCCTTGGCAAGGTCAACATAGGCTGTGTGAACCACCTTACCTTCATCTACGGCTTTGGTGACTGCCTCAAAGAAGTCTATCAGGTTCAGGAGGCATGATCTGCCTTTCACAAACCCGAACTGTGTGGGGTCCAGAGTTTGGAGGTTACCAATATCTTTGTTTATGAGTTCTGTGCTTATACGTTCCATGCCCTTATAGACCAGGTTCGTCAGGCTAATAGGGAGATAGTTCCCGGGATCAGTGGTGGCTCCGCCTTTGTGGAGTGGGATAACTGTTGTTCTGCGACATTCAGTGTGCACAAAGACTGACATAAGGCTATGATTCAACATGATGCTTAGGTGGGGAGCCAGTTCGTTCTGAAGTTTGTGTAAAATGCAGCCTGGGATGCAGTCCTGTCCAATGGATGATGTGTTTTTGGCTTTAGAGAGTGCAGCTCTTACCTGCTTAGTTGTGATTACAGGGACTCTGCATTCTTCCTGTATAGATATGGGCCCTTTAGGGGGAGAGAGGGAGGTAAAGTTAGCACTAAACCTATCTGCCAGGATGTTGGCAATATCAGTTGTTTCTGTAATTTTTGTGCCATTGTGCTGTAACTCAGAGCAGATCTGGGTGTTGCAATTGAGATTCTTGACATAGCTACAGAATGCTTTGTGGGTGTCCCTAGAATCAGTGGCGATTTTGTTTTTGTAGCTAGCTTTGGAGGATCTTATAAGGGATTTCAGCTTCTTACTGAGGCTGACCAGGGAGCTTCTCCACTCATGGGATTTTGCTCTCTTTTGTAACAGTTTCTTCCTTCTGTTGTAGAGTTTGTTTATGGCAGGGGACCACCAGATTGGCTTCCTTTTTTGGAGGATAGTGTCTTGGTTCTGTTCGCCACTTCTGTCTTAAGAAGCATGAAGTTGGCATTGGAGAAATTTTTTACCGTGGTTTCTTTAATGGGGGGTAGGGGCAGGATGTGGATATCTAGGGTGATTAGCTTATATTCGGATCTGACCAATGAGGAGTTGACTTCAGATGTGGAACACTGGTCACTCATGTTGGTAATGACTAGGCCTAGGATATTGTTGCCTCTGGTGGAGGTGTGGATAGGTTGATCCAGGGCATTGGAATTTATGAATTCCAGAAAGTGTTGAGCGAAAGAGTTGGTACATGAGTAGTTTTTCCAGTTAATGGTGGGGTAGATGAAATTTCCCATTATTAGGGTGTTTGGTTAAACCCTAATATTTTCCAGTATATCAAGAAAAGAGGAGTGGGAATCCTGGAGCATGGTGGGGGATCTGTAGCAAGCTACAATTTAGATTGCAGTGTTTCCCAGAGTTAGTTGCACTTGGATACCCTCGGATGCATTATGCTGAGCAACTAGCCTGGAGGTGTGGATATCCTTAATGAATATGGTCACACCTCCACCTTTGGTGTACCGGTCCAGGTTAGACGGCTGAAAAGTGTGGTATGAGTTATAGCCTGGTAATGCAGGGGTGCTGTCTGGAGCTTTGAACCAGGTCTCTGTCACTGCACAGATATCAATGTTCTCCATTTTAAGGAGTGCCTCGAGGGAGTGCATTTTGAGATTTAGACTTCTAGCACTGAGTAGCATTACCCTCAGTTTTTCCTTGCCTGTTCCTGTTACAGTGGTGAATTTGTCATTTGAACCTTGCCTAAAAAAGGCACTATAGGGATGGCAAGAGCTTTAGCCAGTATCCGGAATCCCAGGGGTGACAGGTGCAGGCCATCTCTGGCAAAGCATTATGGTCTGTCGACCATGTCGTCCCAGGCAGACAGATACTGGATCCCCTTAGAATGACACCAGAAGCTTAGCCAATTGTTGCAGTCATTTTGTCCTTGTACTGCAGTATCATTCTGGGCGATGGCTGGATGCTACTCAGGGCTAGGGTTATACCTGCCTGGGCTACATGATTGGAGAGCTCTTCCATATTTCTTTTCATGTAGTCCAGGGAGGTACATCTCAGGTCATTCACACCAACATGGACAATGACAAAGTCATATTTGTACTTGTTGTGGAGTGACCTGAGTGCGTGGGTTATGTGGCAGATCCTGGCACCCAACAGGCAGCTGACAGTAACCTTCCTCTGTGCCTGACTATAGAGTCACCTGTAACTAGTGTGTTGGCTACGTTGTTTTGCTTTATGGGCTGTGGTTGAGCGTCACACTGAGTCTGTGGGCTATGTGTCATTTGGGTTGTGTTGGGGGGTGGAGATTGCTTGCGTTTCTGCTTTGGGGGTCTCTGTTGCTTGAGCAGATTATTATTGAGAGCCTCCGTGAATGTTTTTGTGTTTCTATGTGTGGATTTTGGTAGTGTAGGTTTAGTGGGACTATGTGATAAGTGTGGTGTGGTGCAAGTGTTTACCTTCTCCTCTTGACTGTCAAGTTCAGTCTTGGTTGGAGAGAGCTTTACCTCCAGTTTGGCTAGATAAGTGCATCTCTCACAGGTTGTAGTGTTGGGTGGTAGGAGGAGTGGGTTGTCTGTGTACATTGCCCCAAGATGCCCAGATTCATCAGATAGACAGGAGAGAGCACTGGAAGCTGACCCTTGGACATGCTTGAATAAAAAACTATTTTCCTTTAGACAAGTGAGGAAAGTGAGTACAAGAGCTGTTTTTCTCTAAGGAAGTGAGGAAAGTAAGTAGAAAAGCTGTTTTCCTTTAGGTAGTGAGGAAGGTTGAGTGCTGTAGTAATTTGGAGCTTATTTCGTGCTTACAACAAGTTCTGAACAAGTGCTGAGCATGAATAAGCAAATTCATTATCTTTAGTTAGGGAAGCTAATTTGGATTCGTAGTTAGTGTGGTGGTGGTGCTGCAGTAGCCTTGTTGCCTCACAGTAAGACGTTGTCCGGTTCGATTCTCAGCTAGAGCATCTTCTATGTGGAGACGTGCATGAATGGGCATACCTTTGTTGAAGGTTGTGCATCAGGGCTGGCAACTCAGCATGTAAAAATCTACTGCCAATCATTAATGGACCGGAGTTCTGCTGTGGCGACCCCTAACCAGGAAAAGCCAAAAGACACAGCAACAAGTTAGCTTTGGACAACTTCACTAGGAGTCTTATTTGAACAACATCTACTTGGACACAAACAGAGTTACCTATATATATCATGTTTTACTCATCAGCAAGCAGGCGATGTCCCTCAAGAAAAAAAATAAAACAACAAAAACACTTTGTGCCAGACATCTCAGCTTAAATATTAAGGTTTTGGAGTAGTATTTTCACATAGCGTCCAGAAGTTAAGCCTGCAGCTGAGATGCTTGGAAATAACATTCATTATGAAAGAAAATAATTTTCCCTCCTGTTGCATAAACATTTGCCTGAATACCATACCTGACATAACATTCTCTTCTTTTGTGTACCAAGACTTAAACTAAGTTAATATATTTTGACATTTCTGTACTGCAAACACATATACTGATGAAAGACCCTAATAAGCTCTGTCAAAACAAATACTACTGACAGGAATCCTGGCCATCTCTGCTTCTTCTTTATGAAGACTACAAATTAATGTGTTCTCTTTGCTTTAATCTACTGTTCACCTAGATTAGTAATGAACATTACAAGCTTCATGTGAAAATTAAAAATTGTACCTTCATTGCCTTATCTCTCAAATGCAGCAAGATATAGCATCTTTTTGATCATACAACACTATATTGTCTTCTGTTTTATTTATGCCTGTTTTAACCATGGACTCTTGAGAGTTTGCATTAGTTTTCAAAGTTTAACCAATATGCTCTGTAATAAAACCTTCACAGCTGCAGTGAAGGCAATTACATCCACAACTGCGTTGGCAACAGTGGCTTCCATATTTCCTTTTAATGCCTGAGTGATAACCATTTGAAATGTTGGGACTCACTTCAGTAAGACACTTAATATAGAGAATGAATGGCAGTAAAACTGGACTTACATATAGTATGTACAAAATGGCCATTTCTCAGAATATTCCCTTTTCTCTGAGGTATGGAAAACTTGGAATTGGGAAATATAAGTTCGGGTGGTTTAGTTTAAAGAAGAGCAATAATTAATATTCACTCTTCTCCTGTATTTTTGGTCTCTTTTTACCAATGTGTTGACACTTGGCATTATGAATGCTGACATTTCAGTAGGAAACCCACCCAACCAACAATACACTGATATATTTTGGATATTTTCCAGGTTATTAGTCACTTTCTCATTTACTTTAACTAATTTGTGAGAACTGTACTCCACAATATAAGACTTAGTCCTCTATTTATTGGCTTGTGTGAATGAAAAACTTTATTTTTTTAAAAACCTTTATTAAATTATCACTTAAGGCATAGACAAACATACATTACAGAAAACAAACCATACTGACATTTTTATTTCCATATACATACATTATACATTACATATCTTTTCTTTCTTTTTAACCGTCATCAATCAAACATTACAAAATTAATGAATTCCTCCATATCCCTTAAACCTTATTTCTCCTCCACCTGAAATTATTCTGCATATATTGTTCCTACAATTTGAATTTATTTATATGTGATTTCCTTTTTTTTTCTAAATATCCCTCTTCCAATTCTTTTATCTCTTTTATAATATTCAGTACTTGAAATACAGTTAGTTTTCCATTTTCTAGCTATTGCCTTTTTGGCAGCCTGCAGAATTAAACTTAATAAGACCTTAATATGTCTAGGCAATTCAGATCTTGTTTCCCACCTCAGAATCATTTCTTAGTTACAGCCATTTGCTCACCCAGTATTTCTGACTGAGTACTTTGTAAGTAATTTTTAAAATCTGCCAATTCATTATACTCCCAAACATATATTCCAGTTACCTCTTTCTTCCCCAATCACACCTCCAGCATTTGCTATCTGCCTGAGGAAAAATTCTTTGAAGTCAGTTTGGGGTATAAAATACACATGAAAACACTTCCAAGCAAAAATCCTAAACCTTCTGAACTTGTTTGCATATTTGGGAGCCATGCATATGTCATCCCATTGTTGTTTGTCTTTCGGCTTTTTCCCAGTAAGGGGTTGCCACAGCGGAACTCCGGTCTGCTAATGAATGGCAGTTGATTTTTACGAAACGCAGAGGTGCCAGCTCAATGCCTAACCTTCAACGAAGGCACGCCCATTTATGCACGCATGTCTTTCGAACGTTACCCAACCGCGGGGAGGACATGCAGACTCCACACAGAAGGCACTCCCAATCCAAGCCGAGAATCAACCAGGAGAACCTCTTGCTGTGAGGTAACAACGCTACCTCCATACCACCTCGGCTATGATATGTCATAAATTGCTTTTCCAGTCTCTCTCTTCTCAATCTTTTCGAAACTCTTCTGATTGTTTATTGTAGTTATCATGCAATATTTTGTATGCCTTGCTAATTATCCATTTTTATCATAATTTTATGTTCTATATTCAACTAAAAACTCCACCTGAGCAGGTCTTTCACTTAATATTCCTCTATATCAGTCTGTTTGCCTATGCTCTGATACCAGTCCCTGATAGTAGCCTGCAGTCCAGATGTCTTCTTGGCATCATCCCACTCTATTCCCCTCCCCTCTCTAGTTATTTGCTCCCACTACCTTGGTTCCTTTGTCAGTTTTCTCCACTAAAGTCCATTCCCCTGTTGTCTGTTTTCTGTACCCCTACTTACAGTCATCCCTATTGGCAAAATCTCCTTTCTCTATTCTCTTGTTGGCTTAGTTCTTAGAATACTTTATGCTACTTTATGGACATAATATTATGTGCAGTTGTTGTTATCCTCCTTAACAATCAGTATCCAAAATCTCACTCTTTCTTTATTTCTTGAATATCCCTCCCTGCTTCATCATCATCCCTTTCCATTTTGAATGATACCTTTTGCTTGCATTATGTATATGAGCTTTAACTCTGTAGCTCTAAAATATCCCTTCAAATGAAATAATGCTAAACCAACTTGTTCTATTGGAAGGATCAGCTTATGCTACTGGACCCTTGCCCCCCCCCCCATAAATTCTTTCATCTCTTTATTAATTATTGTCTACAACGTCACTGACTGGTAAAAATATACCTAACCTGTATGTAAAACTAAAGGGACTAAAAACATTTTCATTGCTTGAATCTTACTAGTCATATCATTAAACAAGACCATCCAGGTTCTCAGTTTTTGTATTATATTTTGTTTAGTCTCTTTTCACATATCCCTAGCTGCCATAGCAGGAACCTTTTTAATCTGTATTCCTAAATACTTCATCTTACCGTGTCCCCATAAATGTGGGTGTTGCTGAACCAATTCATGTTTGGGTACATAATTACAACTATAGCCTTTATTTTATCTTCATTAAGTTTATATACTAAAAGACTTAATACGATCTCAAAATGTTCCACAATACTGACATGTATTTTTCTGTATTTATCAGGTATAAAATAATATTATCTGCAAATAAAGCCAAATTTTCCATGCCAATTATATCCTAGCATTTCTGAGTCCCTTATTTTCTTTGCCTATAGCTCTGAACATAAAGCAAATAGCAAAGGGGAAAATGGACAACCCTGCTTGGTTCCTCTGTTCAAACACAATTTATCAGAGAGGGACCCTTTCACTTTGTCTTGCCTCTGATTCTTCATATATCCTCCTAATTAACCTTATTATTGTATCATAATGCAAATGTTCTGTTATCCTAATCATAAAATCCCAGCTTATCCTGTTGATTGAATGCTTTCTCTGTATCAAGACCTACCAACAACAACAGTATTTTCTTCCATTCTGCTTCTTTCTGGATCCTCATTGTTCTATTAATATTGTCAAATGTTTCCCTCACCTCCATAAAACCACACTGATCCACACCTATCAATTTTGGTAACACATTCTCCATTCTTTTAGCATGTATAGACATAAACAATTTATAATTATAGTTTAAAATTGAAATGGATCTATATGGTGCTGGGTCTGAAAGGAAAAAAACTTTTTGTCAGTTTATAATATATAACTAAAGCAGGTAGATAAATGTCTTTTCTCTCTCTCTCACTGAAATACTGTGAGATTTTAACCACTTTTTCTCTTTTAGCAACAATAAATTCTTTCAAACTACTTCTCTAGGATTTGTTTTAATATTTTTGAGATCCATGAAAATAAAACTTTGTCTATCACCTTTATCTAAATTGTATTTATTCTAAAGTATTTACAGTGTTTTATATCTATATGTTATATAAGTGCTATATAATCTTCCAAAAGTAGTGTGCAATCCAAACTAAAAACTGGAATTAGTATTATAATCTATATAATCTTATCATGGAGTTTTAAATTCTCTAGAAGAAGCTTCTTTGCCACAGTGCTCCACACAGAGGACACCCATGCAAATGACCCTTCTCTATGATTATGTGCGAATAAGAAACACTAAAAAGTCTTTATGGGCTGGCTCAGCTACATGGCTTATGGAAACAGAACCATGTACCTTTCACTGGTGTAGTGCATCTGACCATATTGATCCTCCATCCTGGCTGATGAGTTGTTCAGCAATGGTACATAAGTTAAATAAATAAATAAATAAATAACATTTTTACATGCTAGGAAAAATTCTACCAGCAACAGAGTACTCTGTGGTGCAAACAAACTTGTTACAGGTTTATAGGTCATAACTAATTACCCCAGGTGCCTGTTTAAGCCTAGCCATGCTTCCCATAGGTGAGACTCAAACCTTGAATCTGTAAGATAAACACCTTAACCATTATGCCAACCCCAGAACTGTTACCCTACATGGACATCAGCCCAATACAGTAAAGTGGTGCTGATAAGGTTCCACCAGTGGGAGCTCTGACAACAACAGATTCCCTCATTACCATAATGTGCTAATATAGCTTGCTCTGCCATCATACTTTGCATAGCAATGAACCACATCACTGCAGGGAACAGTTACTGAGTAAGGTGTGTCAGACATGGCCATACCTTATCCATTAGCTGTTTTCTGATGCTGTTTGCTGAGATGTTATGCAAACTGGTAGCCCAACATAACGCATCTGAGATACTTCAGGTGCAGCTAACATTGGGTAAGACAGCGATTCAGGTTGTAGCCTGCTATAGGTCCCCAACCATGTCCCAAGATTCACACACCCTAGAGAATATTAGGGTCCAACCTAACACTCTCATACTGGACAACTTCAACTACCCCTCCATTAACTGAGAAAACTACTCATGTACCAATACACTTGTCTAACGCTTTCTGGAATTCATTAATTCCAATGCCCTGGATCAGCTCGTTCTTACCCCCACTAGAGGTAGCAACATCCCTGATCTGGTCATTATTAACATGGGCGACTGTTGCTCTACACCAGTAGTCAACTCCTCCCTGGTTAGATCTGATCACAAGCTAATCACCTTGAAAATCCACATCCCTCCCACCCCCCAAACAAAGGTAACCACCATGAAAAACTTCTCCAAAGCTAACTTTGGGCTCCTAAAAACAGAGGTGGCTAACTTCACAGCACCCATGCAAATGGAGAATAGTTGCATGACTGCCAAATCATACACCAATGCACTGTACGGACACGTACACAAATGCATGGATCTCGCCATACCCAAAAGAACTAAGACGCTCTCCTCAAAAAAAGGAAGCCAATCTGGTGGTCCCCTGCCATAAACAAAGTCTACAACAGAAGGAGGAAACTGATGCGGAATAAGGTAAAGTCCCAAGACTGGAAAAACTCCCTTATCAGCCTCAACAAAAGGTTGAGATCCCTCATCAAATCATCTAAAGGTAGCTATGAAAACTGAATTGCAGCAGATAGTAAAGACAACCACAAGGCCTTGTATAGTTATGTAAAGACTCTCCATGGCAATACCCAGATTTGCTCTGAGCTACTGCAGAATGGTACCTCCTATACCGAGCCAACAGATATTGCAAATATACTGGTGGACAGATTCAGTGCTAACTTTACCCCCTCTCCCCCTCAAAGGACCAATCACAATACCAGTAGATTGCCAGGCACCCAGTATTACTGCTGCACAGGTTAAAACAGCACTGTCCAAGGACAAGAATACAGCTTTTATTGGACCTGACAGTATCCCTGGCTGTGTTCTACATGAACTACAGAGTGAACTGGCACGTCACCTGTGTGCCCTGTTCAATCACAGCCTCACCTCAGGCTTTGTCCCTACCAAATGATGCACTGCTAAGTTATCCCTCTTCACAAATGAGGAGCGACTACAAACCCTGGGAACTGTCACTCAATTAGCCTGACGAGTCTGATATGCAAAGCTATGGAATGCATCATCATGGACCTAATAAACAAGGATATAGGGAATCTCCAAACTCTGGATCCTACACAGTTTGGTTTTGTGAAGGGTAGATCATGCCTGCTCAACTTGGTTGACTTCTTTGAGTCAGTCACCAGAGCTGTGGATGAAGGTAAGGTGGTTCATACAGCCTACCTTGGTCTGGCCAAGGCCTTTGATGCCATTCCCCACTCAGTAATCATAAAAAAAACTTACTAAGCTAGGCATCAACCTCTATATCACTAGGTGGGTTGCAAACTGGCTCACAGATAGAACCCACAGTGTGAAAGTAGCTGACTCCAAGTCAGAATACTGATCAGTCACGAGTGGAGTCTCACAGGGTTCGGTCCTGGGTCTTCTCCTGTTTGGTATCTACTTTTCTGAAGTCCAGGCCAACACGAAGGGACTCTGGCTGACAAGGTTTGCAGATGATTGCATGTTGGGAGCTATTATTAACTCCCCAAGTGATGTTGACATTCTACAGAAAGGCCTCACTGAGAGCAACGACTGGTGTCAGAACCATGGCCTTAAGCTCAATGCCAAAAAATGTGTCTTTATCCTCTTTGGGAAAAACCCAGTTCTCTTGAATTACCACATTGATGGTAGTCCCTGAACACAGAAGGCGGTATAAGAGATCTGGGAACACAGGTTGACAGCAACCTCTCTTTTGACCACTACATTGCCACTGTGGTCAGAAAGTCGTTCTATGTGGCACATCTCATTACTAAGGGTTTTGCATCCAGGAAGAAAGAGGCCATTGTCTCCCTCTATTCTTCCCTCATTAGGTCAATCATCGAGTACAATGCCCCATTTGGCATGTACCTCACTAGACACCTGCAACAACTGGAGAGGCCGCAAAAGTACCTCACAAAGAGGATCCTAGGCCTTAAACACTTGTCCTATATGGACAGACTCAAAACACTCCAACTATTCTCTGTCTCATATCGCCTACTTAGAGGCGATCTCTGCTTGACTTACAAAGCCATGTCTGACCCAGCTCTGTTAGAAATGCTACATCTAATGAATTCCCAATCCCTCCGCACCACAAGCTCCAGAGACCTCAACCTCATTAACACAATCAACAGAACATGCTGGAGGGACAGGTTCATAACCCAGAGACTGCCCATGCTATGGAATAGACTTCCCATACATGTTAAGCAGAGCACCTCACTGACCCTCTTCAAGAAAAATCTTGATGAGTGGATGGGAAATAGAAAATTCACCCCGGGGATCACTCTAGTGGCTCTACTCGACAGAAGCATTATGTACTAAGGTTGGGTGGCACGATGTCAGGGTAATCCTGTGGGCTAGGCTTGTAAAGGCTCCAGGGCCATTAGCCTAGTACACACCTATGTACTAATTATAGTGAATCATTCACAGGTGAGCAATTCAAAGGCATTACTTTTTTTAAGTACTGCCTGTTGTTAAAGGATCTATGTCAATGGGCTGAGGTAATGACACACAATATACTGAACACAGTGCACAGCATGCATTTATACAACTTTACACTAAGTTATCTGTCCCCCAAAGTAT